>NC_056729.1:1703113151-1703413151 GCF_019279795.1 Protopterus annectens | reverse complement strand
CACCCCATTGGGTGTATCTTCCTCTTCCGAGGCCTCCCCTGATCATTCAGAGGAGCCCCCTCGGAAGAGAAAATGTAAGAGGAAACATGTTGACTCCCCCAAGTCAGTCACGTCTGATACTGACTTGGAGGATTCGGAAGGGTCCCCAAGATCCCCTTCTGAGGATGTCTCTTTTTCAGACATCCTAGAGATCCTTAAGCAGAGGGGGAACTGGACTGCCCTTAACTCTTCCGAGGACGAGTCAGTGTACCTGGACGCATTTGGTTCTCGCCCTTCCATCTCCTGGGTGTCTCCACCCTTCGACCCGCTCATGGAACTGGTGGCTCGAAGGGCGTGGTCAGCCCCGGACACAGTGGAACCAACTCCCTGCAGGCCCACTAAGTTCATTACAGCCCCACCCGACAAACAATTTCTGACAAAAGGTATCCCTGTTGATGCCATGGTGGTGGCAGCAGCCACTAAGAAGGAGTTGGCTGACCCTTCGGTGCCTGTCCATCCACCTATTAAAGAGTCTAGGACAATGGACAGGTACGGGAAGCGGATGTTTTCTTCAGTGACCTTTTCCATGCGGTCGCTGAATTATCTGTGCCATTTCACCCGCCTTCAAAGGGATCTTCTCAAGGAACTGGGTGATACCCTTCAGGATCCATCAGCTGCGGGGGCTCAGGATAAGATTAACTCCCAGCTGGTGACCCTTAACTCTATCGTCAACTCCTCCATGCGGCTCGTTTCTTATGCAGCCGATGGGGCGAGTAGGGCCGCAGGTACAGGCATGGCTTTGAGAAGACATGCCTGGATGCGGTTATGTAACTTTGCTGACCCCTTTAAGGCGTCCTTCACCAATACCCCCCTTCGATGGTTCGGCTCTGTTTGGACCACAAGTGAAGGATACCCTTACCAGGTGTGAGCAGGAAGGCAAGACTCTCTCTGCTGTGGGAGTCTGTTTTTCTATTCCCTCTAGACCATACCCTAAAGGTCAGAAGAGTGGAAAAATGTGGTTTCGGAAACCCCAGGGAGTCGTGCCTGACACACGTGGTGAGTTTTCCTCCAGGGGCAGAGGAGGGAACAATAATAGATGCTGCCCGAGGGGCAGAGGGGGTCCGCAAAATCAGGGTAGCAGAGAGTCTTTCTCTGACAAACCCTTTCAGCACCCCTTCGGAGGCAGTCGGGGGAAGATTGTCACTGTACCCAGAAGCCTGGCAACTCCTCACACAAGACAAATGGGTATGGTCCATCATATCCGAGGGTTACAAAATCCCCTTTGTCCACACCCCTGTACAAACAACCAGGTCCCTTCCAGATGTTCCACCCGGTCTAAGGGAACAATCAGTGCTAGAAATTTCAAAACTGCTAAAAAAAAGGGCCATCCAGCCAGTCCCAGCAGACCAGCAAGGATCCGGGATTTACTCCAAGTTCTTTTTGGTACCAAAAAAGATAGGGGACTGGAGACCCATTTTGGATCTCAGCAGGTTAAACAAATCTGTTCAAAGAACAAAGTTCCGGATGGTCATGCTTCAGTCCATTCTGCCTTTTTTGGGTCAGGACAATTGGATGTGCTCCACAGACCTTCAGGATGCGTACTACCATATCAAAATGGACAGACGCTCCAGAAGGTTTCTCCGCTTCCGGCTGGGAGCCAGTCACTATCAATTCAGAGCCCTGCCCTTTGGTCTCACCACAGCCCCCAGGGTGTTCACCAAATGCATGGCAGTGGTTATGGCTCACCTGAGACGGCGAGGATTCCAGGTGTTTCCATATCTAGACGACTGGCTCCTTACTGCTTCCACCAGGCATCAGCTACTGCGAGCCAGGGATTATACCATCCAAACTTGCTCCGAGCTAGGTATCTCAATAAATTTCGAAAAGTCTGCATTGTCACCTTGTCAATCTATAACCTTTATAGGTGCAAGATTAAATACAAAAGAGCTGTCTGCAAAACTTCCTTTCGACAGAGTATCAGACATTCGCCGACATGTGCAGGTCTTACTACAGTGCAAGAGGATTCAGGCCAGATTTGTACTGAAAACTTTGTGTCTCATGGCAGCAGCAATCACATTACGATGATTTCTTCACTCTCTTCCCCCTCCCCGGCCACTCCCCCAGAGACGCTCTAGTTCACGATTGGCCCCGGGGTCTTCTGTATGCATTCCCACCTTTTCCCCTAGTTCCCAAACTAATTCAGAAGGCGACCGCATTGGGATCCAGGATGATCCTCATTGCCCCTTACTGGCCTAGACAAATTTGGTTCCCATTCCTGCATCGTCACCTGCTGGAGCAGCCTTGGAATCTGGACCCAGTGCCAGACCTCTTGGTCCATCAGTCAGGCGGGCTGCACCAATCCCTTCAGTCTCTCAAACTCACAGCTTGGTTGCTCCACTTCCAACCTTAGCCAGGCTTCCACATATTTCTCAGCCAGTGCGTGAAATCATCCTTTCTTCACACAAATCTACTACCAGGAAGACTTATGCTAGTAAATGGAAACGTTTCTCTTTCTGGGCAGAGGCTAGAAATATAGACCCCTTTACAGCCCCTGTCCATCACGTTCTAGATTTTTTAGCAGAACTTCCATTAGGGTCCAATTGGCTGCTATCGCAAATTTCCACGCTGGCCTGTCAGAAACCAGCGTCATGTCCCACAAACTTTGCAAGGCCTTTCTTAAAGGGACTATTTTACTTAGGTCCCCGGTCAGAGATCCCCCGCCTCCGTGGGATTTAAACCTGATATTAGCTTCCTTAATTCTCCCTCCTTTTGAACCTGCGGCCTCCTGTTCCTTAAAATTACTCTCCTGGAAGACTCTCTTTTTAGTAGCCATCACCTCAGCTACGATTGTTTCGGAACTTCAAACCCTCTGTATTCGTCCTCCTTATCTTGTGTTTCACAAGGATAGAGTTTCACTCAAGACTAATCCTTCTTTTCTGCCCAAGATACCTTCCGAGACAAACCTGAATCAGGCTATTGATCTACCTGTCTTTTTTCCTAACTATTCGAACAAAGCTGAACAAAAGTTACACCAACTGGACATTCATAGGCAATTACGTTTTTATTTGGATAGGACTAAACAAACAAGAAAATCGGACCAACTCTTCCTGTCCTATGCTGAGGGCAAACAGGGCCTGCCAGTTTCTAAAGTAACCTTATCCAGGTGGTTGGCCTCTATTATTACTTTGATTTATCAACTGAGACATAAAGAACTCCCTTCAAAACCAAAAGCTCATTCCACCAGAGCGTTAGCGACTTCGGTAGCTTTTCAAGCAAAGACTACCAATGGAATCTAGTTGTGCTGCAGCCACATGGGCCACTCCTCATACTTTCATTTCACATTATAAGTTGGATATGGCCTCTAGGAGTCGAGCTGATTTTGGTCCCACTGTGCTCAAGAGTCTGTTCCAATGAGCCACCCAGGACTAAGGTGCTAGGGACGCTGTCCCATCCAGCAAGAATGAAGGCGAGATAGGCAACTTAACATTAAGAAGTTATGTACTTACCATAATGTTCCATGTTAGTTGTCTTCTTCTCACCTTCTTTTTTGTGTCCCACCCTCCATCGCCCTAGCCTGGACAGGCCGAGAAGAGTCCCTTTTTGAGGCCTTCTTCCTCTGGCTGAGTCTTATCTGGGTTACGTCCTCCTCTGTTTTAGTACTGTAGGTAAACCTTGTAGTTAGGCCAGGTGTCCTTAAAATCTTTTCTATGGTGTTAGCTCTGCCAAACGAGATCTGGATATCTAGCACCAAGCATTGTGGGATATGGGGAGGCCTCGAGCCAGTAAATAGCTCTCGAGCTTTAGTAGAAGGCCGAGTCAGAGCCGAGGATCGGCTCCGAACCCATCCAGCAAGAAAGAAGGCAAGAAGAAGACAACTAACATGGAACGTTATGGTAGGTACATAACTTCTTATTCTCCCCATAAACCCTTTTTTAGGCAATGCCGAATTGGCAAACTGTCCAACATAGCAAAATCTACACAAGGAAATCTAAAGGTATTACTGCTCAATGTCAGAAGTCTAAACAAAAAGTTCCACTCCATGTAAGCACTCATCAACTTGGAAAATATGGACATCTGTGGAGTTACCAAGATATGGAAAAAAGGCTTCAGTGCCTTCTACACATTTAGGTTCATAGGTTTATGGGTGTTTGCTAGGCTAATGACCACAAGGGCCTTTTTAAGCCTAGCCATGCATCCCAAATATCTGACAAGTTCTGGTACCCTAGATAAGCACAAGCAGGGGCTTGGGAGACAAAATATTTACAAGCAGGGGCCTGGGAGAGGAACCATTTACAGGTTTACTGAATTTAGACCAGCAACTGCACAGACAGGGACTAAAGGTGGTGGCATGTTGATCTACATCAAAAACAAGCGTACCTCTAGGTTGGTTAAACAGGATGATACAGTGGAGTTTCTTCATGTCTAGATTACCATAGACAAAGTCCCATACCATATCCTACCAAGCTTTAGGTCACTCGCTATATCCCATGAAACCCATAGCTCATACTTTGATTTATTGCACACGCTCACCATTCAACCAAATACATTTCTCATTGGAGGAATTTAATTGTCCGTGTATAAAATGGGAATCCTGCATGATCCCCAGTTTACAGGTGCACGGATTCCTAAACTTTGAAACACAAACACCCTGGAGCAGTTAGTGCATATGCCTACTAAAGGTGCAAACATATTGGATCTGGTACTCACCAATATGGAAGAATGTTGCACGCCCTTCCCCCAATGTATTGTCCTCTCTGGTAAGGTCAGACGGCAAAGCTATCTCCTTTAAAGTAAGAATCTTGGCCTATATATTCACTCTGACTACTTTACCTTTATCACGAGATATATAGCCAAACCCTGGCCCATCTCCAACTAACTCCCTCAAGTCCAGCTGCATGGTAACTTCAAATTCTCAAAGCATTTGCAAACAAATTTCCGGCTTTCATGCCTGGATTGCCCATAATCAACCTAACATCTTCACCATCACTGAGACCTGGTTTAAATCCCACATTAGAGTAGGAATTTCTCCCGCCTGGCTTCCAAACAATTAGAGCTGATAGGCAAAACAAAAAAGGAGGCGGAGTAGCAATAATCTTTCCTAACACTCTCACCATTGTACCCTACACCAATATGATCCCTCAAATCACCAATGCAGAAATAACCGTTGCTTTCCTAAAGTTAAACCACTGCAAAAATCTTTGTATGATAGTTCTCTACATACCCCTTGGAAACAATATCCCCATACTAGAAGACATCCTCACCTGGATGTTTACTACAATACCGCCTGCTCAGAGGCGATCTGTGCCTGACGTATAAAGCCATGCTCAACCTGGAATTAATGAACATGCTGCACCACAGAAAATCCAAATCCTATCGAGCTACACGCTCGAGAGACTTGAACCTCAGCACTGAAATAAATAGGACATGTTGGAGGGACAGATTTATAACCCAGAGGCTCCCTTCACTCTGGAATAAAATCCCAGTCCAGGTTAGGCAGAGTCCCTCATTGACTGTCTTCAAGAGGAATCTTGATGAGTGGATGGGAGATCGTAGGTTTACCCCGGGTATCACTTCTGTGTCACTGTTAGACAGAGGCACAGTATACTAACCTCGAAAAAGGGCATAGCAAAATTAATTTAAAATGGGTGGCGAAAGCCAAACACACTCTGGCTAGGCTTATAAATGCCCTAGGGCAGATAGCCTAGTATGAACCTATGGACCTATGAACAATAAAAAATGAAACCGTTATACTAGGTGACATAAACATCAACTGGGCAAACCTGACCTCCAACTCCCCCACCATGAGTATAAATTTATTTAACTTTACTCAACTCATAAACACCCCTATTAGGACAACCAAGGATAACACCAGAGAATCCATACTAGATTGGATTCTTGTCTCCCACCCCAACAAAATAGTTGAAGCAGGCACACTCCCAGATGCTCTCAGTCACCATCTCTCCGCCTTTATCTGCCACTCCCCATCAGCCTTACAAAATCAACACCAGTATAAACATATAAGGAATTTAACTGCCTTCAACCCTCTCATGTTCTCTGATATACTTAAAAAGATCAGCTGCCACGTATTAGATACTCTCCCTCTAGATAATGCTGTTGACTATTTCAACTCTACAATCCTAGACACACTAAACAGCCTTGCACCACTTCGCAGGAAAAGAATCAAACCTAACTTCGCTCCATGGCTGTCCAAACCTACTAAAAATCAGAAGCATCTCAGAGATAAAGCATGGAAACATTATCAAACTAACAGAAAACAGTACAGTAAGGAAATATCCGTGTTGGGAGGGTGGCCTAATGGTTAAGCTGTTTGCCTTAGAAACACAAGGTGCAGGGATTGAGTCTCACAAGGGATAATTGGCTAGGCTTAAAATGGCTCGCAAGGGCAGTTAGCTTAGTACTAACCTATGAACCTATGAAAAAACTTCTCCAAGGCCAACTTCATGCTACTCAAGTCAGAAGTGACAAACTTCATGACACCCATGCAGATGGGAACTGAAAATTCGACTGCTGAATCCTTCACTAAAGGACTGTACAAGCACATCCATTCATGCATGCCATCCCAAATAGAACCAAGACGCTCTCCTCCAAAAAAAGGAAGCCAATCTGGTGGTCCCCTGTCATAAACAAACTATACAACAGAAGGAAGAAACTGTTGCAAAAAAGAGGAAAATCCCAGGATGCAAAAAACTCCATTACCAGCCACTGTAAGAAGCTGAGATCCCTCATAAAATCCTCCAAAGCTAGTTAAGAAAATAAAATTGACAAAGATTCCAAAGACAACCACAAGGTATTCTATAGCTATTAAACAAGGTTGAAAAAAAACGAACCAAAAAGCACCAAATAAAACACACAGCACCTACATTTATACTAATTTATAGTGTTTTTTGTTTTTACCCAATCACATAATGGTGTACTTATTTAATCAAGGAGGGAAGTGATGTCAGTAGATTCTGATGAAGTTTCCTGTTTTGGAAAAGAAAGCGCTTAATCCGAAAACTGGAATAAAACCTCCTGTTTTATTTTATTCTACACTTTTCTTGTGGAATTACTGTTATATTGTCATTTTGAACTGTTTTATGGTGTGGCTGCCTTTATTGGGTGCTGCGTGTTGACCGGACCTCTGTGTTTTATTCTATAGCTATGTCAAGAATCTAAATGGCAATGCTCAGATCTGCTCTGAGCTACAACAGAATGGCATTAAATATACTGATCCCAAGGACATTGCCACTATCCTGGCAGATCGATTCAGTACCAACTTTACCCCTCTCTCACCCCCTAAAGGGCCCATCTCAATACCGAAAGATTGCCTAATTCCGGTAATCATGGCCTCACAGATAAAACCGCACTCTCCAAAGCTAAGAATACAACATCCATGGGACCGGACGACATCCTGGACTGTCTACTACATGAACTACAAAATGAACTGGCACCTCACCTAAGTGTCATGTTTAATCATAGTCTCACCTCAGGCTTCGTGCCCACTGAGTGGTGCGCAACTACAGTTATCCCATTCCACAAGGGCGGATCCACCTTGGATCCTGGGAACTACCGTCCCATCAGTCTCATGAGCCTGATCTGAAAGGCCATGGAAAGTATTATCATGGAACTTATAAACAAAGACATTGGCAACCTTCAAACACTGGACCCCACACAGTTTGGGTTCGTGAAGGTCCAATTGTGTCTCCTGAATCTGATTGACTTCTTCAAATCAGTCTCCAGAACCGTGGACGAGGGTAAGGTGGTCCACACAGCCTATCTGGAACTCGTCAAGGCCTTTGACACCATCCCCCAATCTGGAATCATAGATAAACTTACTAAGCTGGGCATAAATCCCTACATCACTCGATGGGTTGCCAACTGGCTTACTAACAGAACCCACACTGTAAAAGTAGTCGACTCCAAATCCAGCTCCAGACAAGTGACAAGTGGAGTACCTCAGGGTTCAGTCCTGGGACTGCTCTTGTTTGCCATCTACTTCTCTAAAGAACAGGCCAACACTAAGGGACTCTGGCTAACAAAGTTCGTAGATGACTGCAAACTGGGAGCCATTATTGAATCCCCAAATGATGTGGATATTCTACAAAAGGGCCTTACAGAAACAGATGCTTGGTTCCAAAGCTGTGGGCTCAAGCTCAATGCCAAGAAGTGTATAGTTATCCCCTTTGGGAAAAACCATATACCCATGAATTACCACATAGGTGGCAGTACACTAAACACCGAAACTGTGATAAGAGACTTAGGAACATAGGTGGACAGTGGTCTCACCATCGATAACCACATCGCCACAACTGTCAGGAAATCCTTCTATGTGGCACACCTTATCACTAAGGGCTTTTCATCCAGAAAAAGGGAGGTCATTGTCCCACTGTACTCATCCCTCATTAAACCCATCATAGAGTACAACGCCCCATTTGGTATGTACCTCACAAGACATCTGCAACAACTGGAAAGGCCACAGAAACACCTCACTAAAAGAATCAGATGCCTAAATCAGATGCTCTATGCTGACCGACTAAAAAAACTCCAGCTATACTCTGTCGGATATCGTCTACTCAGAGGTGATCTCTGCTTGACATACAAGGCCGTGTCAAACCCAGAGCTGTTGGACATGCTACACTTAAAGAAATCCCAATCCATCAGAGCCACACGATCCAGGGACCTAAACCTTGTCATCACAATGAACAAAACATGCTGGAGGGATAGATTCCTGACCCAGAGACTCCCCATACTCTGGAATAGACTGCCCATACATGTCAAGCAGAGCGCCTCCTTGGCCCTCTTCAAAAGGAACCTTGACGACTGGATGGGAGATAGGAAATTTACCCCAGGGATCATGTCAGTCGCCCTGCTAGACAGGGGTCCAGGGAAGTAAATATTGTGGTAAGAAATAGCCAGGGAATTGCTATGGCTAGGCTGGCTTGTACAGGCCCTAGAGCAAATAGCCTAGTACCAACCTATGAGCAAGACTACCTGGTACATTTTAAACAGCTTTGTAATCAGGTAAAAAAACTATTACATAAAGACAAAAAAGCTTAGTACACTAAACTACAATCTAACCTCAAACAAAACCCTAAAAGAATTCTGGAATTCCATCTCATCGCTCCTAAACCCTCACACAAAAAATAATCCCTGTCCACATCCCGACAAACCCTCAAATGAAATAGCATATCTCTTTAACTCCTTTTTTATAAATTGTATAGCTGACATTACTGCTTACTTTCCTAAGGACAAAGACAACACAAATAACATTGCTCCTCCTAAAACATCCCCTACTGTTCCCAACTCTACAAGCAACTCATCCTCCCCTAAACCCAACGCCCCTCCTGCCCTTAATTTTACTAACCCTATTTCTACTACAGCTATCAAGAGACTACTCCTTAAGCTCAAACCGTGCTCTAACGCACCTGACAACTTACCCCCCACTTTTCTAAAGATCGCTGCAGAAGCCATCAGCTTTCCCTTAGCATCCTAATCAACAGATCCATTCAAGAATCTTATGTTCCTAAATTATGGAAAAAAGCTTACATTCTCCCTCTTCACAAAGGCAGCAAAAACAAATGGTATCTCCAACTTTCATCCTATCGCCATCTTTTCCCCAATCTCTAAGATTCTGGAATAGTGCATCCATATTCAGCTGATGCCCTATTTCCTCCAAAACAACCTCCTATCGCTTACACAGCATGGCTTCAGACCTGGAAACATCACTACTACAGCCCTTATGTCTTTTCTGGACACTATTAACAGAGCTCGTGAGTCTGGGAAAATAGTAGCTACCATATTCTTAGATCTATCAAAGGCCTTTGATACTGTTTCCCACCCTTTACTTCTCTCACAACTCACAAACTTTGGACTTTCCCCCACCACTCTAAACTAGTTCTCTAGCTATCTAACAAACAGGCAACAGGCCATCAAATGGCAAATCTCAGTCTCTTCCTATCTCAACACCCCTACTGGAGTGCCATAAGGCTCCGTATTCAATCCTCTCTTGTTCAATATCTTCATTAATAATTTTAACAAGTCTATCACCAATGGTACCCTTATTATGATTCAGCCATCATCTGCTCAGCTGACGCTTTTTCAGAACTACAACTCAAAACTCAAACAGCCTTCTCCATCACTGAATGCTGGATGTTTAACAGCCATCTGGCCCTGAATCCAAACAAATCTAAAATCATGTTCTTCACCTCCAAGAAAATCAATCCTATTGGACAAATCCATGTTCAATATTTATTCCCAGAATAAAGCATAAATAGAAATTGTCAGCCACAGAAAACTTCTAGGAGTATCTATAGATGAACAACTAAAATTTGATATCCACGTGCAACAGAACATAAAAAAAAACTCATTAGAAAGTCGGTATGCTCTATAGGCACCACCAATACCTTAGCATCTCTGCCAGACAAACCCTCGCCTCCACCTACCTACTACCTTCTCTAATGTATGGCACCCCTATACTTACCAACCTTCAAGCCACCCTAAAAGCCAAGCTTGAAACATGTTATAATAAGATCATAAAATTTGCAACAAATTCCAAAAACTCTACCCATCACTGTACTGCTCCTCACTCCCTAAAATGACTGGAACTCCCAAACTGCCTCATCTACCTACAAATTACTACTGCTCACAAACTTATCTTCAAACCCTCAGATCGTCCTGCCCTAAGTTCTATCTTCTCCTTCTATGTCTCAAACAGGCCCCTTAGATCTGAGAACCAACAACTACTTTTGGTACACAAGCCAAACGGCCTCCAGGCCAGCTTCTCTTCTCTTATTCTAGAGCCAAAAATTGGAATGATCTCCCACTAGCTAGCCGAACTACACAAAATCCTGTCAACTTCAAAACCTCTCTACACACATACCTTTCCTCCCTCTGGAACTGCTCTTGCACTCAAACTCCTTGAGGACCATGCTCTAATGTTGCATCCTCTCCTTACTGTGTTACCTAACATTCCTCCATGTGATAAGTATGTACAAATATTCTTGGAAATCTGTCACTGCCATTTACTTGACTACTGAATTACTCTCAAAGTTTCAAATTTATAATCTTACTTGTCTATTAGTTATATATATTACTTATGTATTATGGAAATATGTCACTAATTTGTCTGACTACTAAGTTGCTACTGAGTTGTTAACTGTGTTTCAAGGTTGTAATCTAATTTGTCTGATTTTGCTTTTGACTGTACTGTGGAGTTTTTCTCCCCTGGCCTCAACTGAAAATGGGCTCAGTAAGGCCCAGTGGACTTCCCCGGTTAACAAACTGAAAATAATAAATAAATAAAATCAATTCTGTAAACTCAGCAAATTCTGTAACAGTTGGAAACTGCTCCAAGGCAAGCTATCTTTTATTAAGAGACAACCTATCAAACATTCAATCCCCTTCAATTCCAGGTGACACATGAGCCTATGTGGAATTATTCACAGAAGCTCTGTACAACCATGTCACTGATTGCATAGAGGCTGATGTGCTTACTAGACGTAAGCCCAAAGCTAACTCAAAAAACAAACCATCTTGGTAGAATTCAAAACTAAACATGTTGCACAAGAAAAGAAAAAAGTCATAGGTAAAATTAGAAAATGTAACACCAAAAAGATAAAAACTCCCTCATCAAACTGAACAGACAAATAAGAGGGCTAATTAAGTCCAACAAAGCAAATTTTGACATAAAAACAGAGTCTGTGATGCCTACTGAACATGGTGAACTTCTGAGAAGGTCATCAAGGCAATGGATGATAGCAAACCAGCGCATACTGACTACCTTAACCTAGCTACAGCATTTAATACAATGTCCCACTCAGGCATTGTAAAAAAAATGACGCACAAAATTAGGCATAAACCCTTATGTAATTCACTGGATAGCCAGCTGGCTCACAGACAATACCCAGGAAGTTAGGACTGGAGAAACACCTCCACAAAGAGGCCGGCCACCAGTACAGCTCCCTGGGCTCTGTGCTGGGTCTGCTCCCCTTTGGCATCTATTTTTCAGAAGTCAAAACCAATGTCAAGGGCTTCTGGCTTACCAGGTATGCAGACAAATGCAAACTAGGAGCAATCATAGAACCCCCCCCCCCCCCCCAGGGTACTAACATCTTACAGGAATATCTAACACAGAAAAAATGACTGTTGCCAAAGCCACAGCTTAGAGATAAATGCCAAGACGTGTAATAGTACTTTTTGGGAATTTAACTTCCCAGGGAAACTATCTTATTGATAAAACATCCCTAAAGGTAGACACAGTAGTCAGGGATTTGTGGACTCATGTAGATAGTTACCTGGCTTTCGACCAACATGTGTCTAAGGTAGTAAGAAAATCATTTTATGCCATTCAAATTATAAGTAAGGAAATGGCAGCTAGGTCCAGAGAAGCCATCATGCCACTGTATGCAGCCTTATCAGATCCATTATCGTATAATGCCCCCTTCAGTATGTACCTGACTAGGCAGATGCAATAAATAGAATGTCCACAGAAGTTCTTCACAAAAATAGTACAAGGTGTAAACACAATGTCCTTTGATATCGGATCACCTAAAAGCCCTATCTCTATAATTTAGCTTCCTACAGACTGCTAGGAGGCTATTTATGGCTGGCAAACAAGGCATCCATGGATCCCAATCTGATGAACCATTTGCATCCACAAAACAAACAGTACCAGAACTAATAGATCTAAGGATTTAAACTTTGCTTGTCACTTAAATAAGACATGTTGGAGGGGCAGGGCTGTATCTCAGAGAATCCTCATTCTCTGGAATAGTTTCCCCATCCATGTGAAGCAGAGCTTTGCCCTAACCCCATTCAAACACAGCCTGGAACTGAATGGGAAATCAGAAATTCACCCCTGGTCTGACTCCTATGTCTCTGATGGACAGAAACAGTCATTAAATCATGCTCTAACTAAGACAGACTCCTTAAAACAACTTCTAAGGCACAATAAGGTTGCATGGCTAAACTTATAAAGGCCCCACTGGTCATTAGCCTAGTATACACCTATGAAGCTATTTAGAGTTGGTGCATAGTGGGACATACCTGACCTCAGAGGTATTTGTTGCAGAAAGCAATCAGTTCACAGGATGTGTGTAGTGAAACTAATCTGACCTTAGTGGTCCTTCTTTGCAGAATGCAGTCAGTTTAGGGATAGTGTGTAGTGGAACTTTCCTGACTTCTGAGGCCCTTTGTTACGAAAAGCAATTATTTCATAGCTGATGTGTAGTAGGACTTACCTGACCTCAGAGGCCTTCATTGCATAAAGTTATCAGTTGTTGTTGCAGAAAGCAGTCAGCTTAGAGCTAATAAGCTTCATGTTATACCTGACCTTAGTGTCCTTTGGATGCCAAAGTTAACCAGTATAGAGCTGGTGCATAGCAAGACTTACCCAACCTCAGAGGCCCTTTGCCGCAGATATAAATCACTTTAGCGGTCTGGAGAACATCATGACTTACCTGACCTCAGAGGATCTATGTTGCAGAAACAAAATCAATTTAGAGCTGTTGCATAGTGCGACTTACCTGACCTCAGAGGCTCTTCTTTGTAGAAAGCAGTAAATTTAGGGCTTGTGAATAGTGGGACTTACCTGACCTCAAAGGTCCATTGTTATGGAAAGAAAGCAGTTTAGAGGTAGTGCATAGTGGGGCATACCTGACCTCAGGCCTCCTTCATTGTGAAAAGCAGTCATTTCAGACATGGTACATTATGGGACTTAGCTGATCTCCGAGGCCTTAAGTTGCAGGAATCAACCAGTTTAGGGCTAATGCATAGAGGGACTTAGTTGCCCTCAGAGGCCATTTATTGGTGAAAGCAATTAGATTGAAGGTGATGGGTAGATAGACTTACCTAATCTCAGAACCTTTTCATTATAAAGAACATTCATTTTAGACCTGGTTCATAGTGGAACTTACTTGACATCAGTGGCAACTTTTGCAGAAATACACTGTTTAGAGCTGGCAGATATTGTATCATATCATGATCTCATTGGCCTTTCTTTGCAGAAAGCGTTTGGTTTAGACTTGACTGGTAGTGGGACTTATCTGACCTCAGGGGCCATTTTTTTCAGAAAGTAATCAGTTTAGAGCTGGCGACCATCATGATTTATCTGACCTCAGATGTCCTAGGTTGCAGAAATTAATTAGTTTAGAGTTGGTGTGTAGCAGGATGTCTGTGACCTCAGAGTCCCTTGTTTGTAAAATGCAAACAGTTCAGAGCTTGTTTTTAGAGGGAGTTATGTGACCTCAGAGTCCCTTTGTTACAGAAAGTAATCACTTCTGAGCTGATACATAACATGGCTTACATGACCTCAGAGGCCCTTGGTTGCATAAAGCAATCAGTTTAGAATTGGTGAGTAGGAGAATTCACTGCCTTCTTTGGCAGAATATTCACTGTATCCACAACCCTGTTATGGAAATACACTTCCATACATCTACCAATGTTATCATCTTACTATTTTCAAAACTGCGTTCCTTGTTCATGTGCAATTCTTTCACCAAAAGATGCTCTCATCCTGGTCTTCGCCATCTCTATCTTTGTATTGTAAAGCCTCTATCATATATTCTCTCTCTTTGTCTCTCTCTCTCTCTCCTAAATTACTATATAGTAAGATGTATGTGCCTTTCTTCACTAAGGTTTGTGACACAGATCTTATACCACTATATATATATATATTCCTTGTAGAGATGGGCCCTCCACTACTGTAGGTGGTAGGAAAGACTGGCTTTTATCCACTATTTTAACACAAGAATAATATGCTTCTCTCCATAGGGGTGACACTTTTGTATGCCAGAATTTCAGTCTTTTTTAATTCCTTTCTCATAAGAAATTTCCACAGGCAAGTAATCTAAAGTAAATTATTCAAGAACTTTTTTTAAAGTTGTTTTTGGCTGTACTTTGTCACCTGTCATTTAGACTTTTCTAGACTTCTTTATCCATTGTACATTCCCCTATAATAAACTGAAATCACTCTACATAAGATCTTCAGATTTTGCCCACTCCTTATAACTGTCTTATAACCTTTGTGCACAATCTACCTTCTCCCTAAATACCCTACAAAACACACTTCAATCCACAGACCATTGTTTTTCATAGGTTCATAGGTTTATACTAGGCTATCTGCCCTAGGGCATTTATAAGCCTAGCCAGAATGTGTTTGGCTTTCGCCACCCATTTTAAATTAATTTTGCTATGCCCTTTTTCGAGGTTAGTATACTGTGCCTCTGTCTAACAGTGACACAGAAGTGATACCCGGGGTAAACCTACGATCTCCCATCCACTCATCAAGATTCCTCTTGAAGAGAGTCAATGAGGGACTCTGCCTAACCTGGACTGGGATTTTATTCCAGAGTGAAGGGAGCCTCTGGGTTATGAATCTGTCCCTCCAGCATGTCCTATTTATTTCAGTGCTGAGGTTCAAGTCTCTCGAGCGCGTAGCTCGATGGGATTTGGATTTTCTGAGGTGCAGCATGTCCATTAATTCCGGGTTGGACATGGCTTTATACGTCAGGCACAGATCGCCTCTGAGCAGGTGGTATGCCACTGAGTAGAGCTGGAGTTTCTTTAACCGGGCAGCATATGGCATCTGTTTGAGCCCTTTGATCCTCTTGGTGAGGTACTTTTGGGGTCTTTCCAGTTGCTGCAGGTGTCTGGTAAGGTACATCCCAAAGGGGCATTGTACTCAATTATGGGCCTGATGAGGGATGAGTAAAGAGGCACGATGACGCCCCTGATCTAGATGTGAATCCCTTCATGATTAGGTGGGCTATATAAAATGTTTTTCTAACCACTTTGGCCACGTGGTTGTCAAATGAGAGATTGCTATCAACTTGGGTCCCCAGGTCCCTAATTACTTCTTCTGTACTTAATGGATTACCACCTATGTGGTAATTTGTGGGCACTTTGTTTTTGCCAAAGGGGATGACTATACACTTTTGGCATTTAGCTTGAGGCCATGGCTCTGGCACCAGTTGTCTGTTTCTATGAGGCCCTTTTGGAGGATGCTTGTGTCGGCTGGAGAGTCGATTATGGTGCCCAGTTTGCAGTCATCTGCAAACTTGGTCAGCCACAGTCCTTCCGTGCTGGCCTGTACCTCCGAGAAATATATACCGAACAAGAGAGGTCCCAGGACTGAGCCTTGTGGGACACCACTTGTAACTGGTTTGGAGTCTGACATGGCTCCAGCAATTCTAACCATGTGGGTTCTGTCCTTGAGCCAATTTGCAATCCATCTAGTGACATAGGGGTTTATATTTAAGCTGGTGAGCTTATCTATAATGCCAGTGGGGTATTGTATCGAAGGCTTTGCGAGGTCCAGGTAGGCTGTGTGGACCACCTTGCCCTCATCAATGGCCTCAGTGACTTTTTCAAAGAAATCAACCAGGTTTAAGAGGCAGGATCTGCCCTTAACAAAGCCGAACTGGGTAGGATCCAGTGTCTGTAGGTCCCCAATATCTTTATTTATGAGGTCCATGATGATCCTTTCCATAGCTTTGCAGACCAAGCTAGTCAGGCTTATGGGGTGATAGTTTCCAGGATCCGTTGAGGCACCACCTTTATGGAGAGGGACCACTGTTGCTGCACGCCACTCTTTGGGCACATATCCTGTAGTAAGGCTGTGATTGAACAGTAGTTTTATGTTTGGGTTTAGCTCTTCTTGGAGTTCATGTAGGACGCAGCCCGGGACACCGTCTGGTCCCATTGATGCTGTGTTTTTTGCTTTGGAGAGGGCGGCTCTTACCTGAGCATCTGAGATGTCAGGGGGGCAGCACTCTGCTGGGATAGATATTTGCCCTTTTGGTGGGGGGGGAGAAGTTTGCGCTGAACCTGTCAGCTAGGATGTTGGCAAAGTCTGTGGGTTCGGTGTATTTTTTGTCATTTTGGACTAATTCTGAGCATATCTGGGAATTACCACCCAGGTTCCTAACATAACTAAAGAAAGCCTTGTGATTATCCTTAGTGTCCTGTGCAATTTTTCTCTCAAAGCTGGCCTTAGACAATTTTATGTGTGCCCGTAGTTTTTGCTAATACTGATCAGTGATGCCTTCCCTTTTTGGGATTTTGCTCTATCATTTAGTAGCTTCCTCCTTCTATTGTATAGTTTGTTTATGGCTGGGGTCCACCAGACAGGACGTCTGCCTTTGGAGGATTGGGTCTTGGTTTTATTTGGGATCGCATGATCCATGCATTCCTGAAGGTGTTCATAGAATGCATTTATAAAGGATTCTGCAGTCTGGGCCGTATTTTCCACAGGCCCGGGGGCTTTGAAGGATTCCACCTCAGTTTTGAGGAGTGTGAAATTTGCTTTAGAGAAGTTTTTCACTGTGGTTTTCTGGGCAGGGGGCGGGATCGGGATGTGAATATCCAGTGAGATTAGTTTATGGTCTGATCTTACCAGTGAGGGATACACTTCTCCATCTGCTTCCCTGTTTCTCCAGGCTACCTCTACACCTGGAATAGAAAGAGGAAGTGCTCCTACAAAATAAGTCCCACTTGTAACAATTACTAGTAGGGGAAGTTCACTCTTGCCCTGGTAAAATTTCCCCACAGTAGTATAAATACCACCTCAGGTCTCCCATGAAAAGAGGCCACAAGCCTAGTGGGACTAACCTGGTCAACATAAGGATAAATAAATAAATAAATAAATAAATAAATGATACTACAATCTTCCTCACACCCTATATCTCTTCACACTTACCTGCCTCTATTCCTGTAGTAACATCTACCCTCTAATCTTCCTCTCCCTTAACCCTTTATACCCTTTTTTCTCCTTCTTAACTTAATTATAAATACTGTAAATACTGTACATTTACCAGTTTTGTTTATAATCTCCCTTTTAGTTTTCTGTGTTATGTACTCATCAGTTTATTTAATTTATTAATTTTAAGTAATCTATTTGTCTACATGTTTTGAAATTGCACTGTTTCTCCAACTGTGATGTGATATGTGTTGTTTTTATTCCTTTTTTTTCACTCTTTGGGTTGAACCTGAAAATGCTCCAGATGAATCAGCATTCTACCCCAGTTAGCAAATGAAAATTAAATAAATGTTCTGCATACCAGCATGTATATCCTACAGGGCTAGATCTAGCACATGTTGACCTAGGCAGCCACCTAAGGCCCAATGCTGGCTGGGAGGATCCAGCTGCACAATCTTATATTTAAAAAAATAAGACCTAACAAAATCAAATGAAAGGTCTGCATATCATGCTATGTATACAACATTTGCTCACTCACATCAATTAAATGATCATTTGAGACAAAGACAGAGTATACCTAGACACACAACTGATGCCTGGGTGGGAACTGGTGTGGAAATTTGTTTTGCTTCTGAATTGAGTAGACCACTAGCATGGAGATTTGCTTTCTTACACACTCTAGTGCCTGCAGAAAGGTAGTTATCTTAGTGTGTGTGTGTGTGTGTGTGTGTGTGTGTGTGTGTGTGTGTGTGTGTGTGTGTGTGAGATACCCTAGTTAGGAGGTGCTGTCTATTTAAGTGACTTGCCCAGAGTCAAACCCTGTATCTTAGCTTCCAGAGGGAGGAGCCTTAGTCTTTCATAACAACTTCCAGTCTGCATTATCTTTTTTTTCCCTTGGTAAATCACTGAGGATTACAGTCAGTCAATGTCAGTCATTAGAGTTTCACAGTTTTTGTGGTTCATAGATTATATGCTGATGCAAAACCTGTTGTTCTGCTCTTTTTACATGATTTAGAGTAGTCTGCTCATACCTGTCTCCAGTTTTACAGAACACCTCTGATTTTGCCTCATATTTATGCCCTAGGATGTCCTTGAGCAAGTCACTTAAACAGAGTACTTACAGTTTTTAATGAACAGGAGCATTATCATATGAATCATGCTCATTGGATGTGACCCTTGGTTTCCTTGCTCTGTTGAATGTTGACAGTGTGTTTATTATTTAGCTGTGAATAACTTGAACAGCATAAAATCCATGAGTTTAATGTTAAAATTTT
The DNA here is from genome assembly GCF_019279795.1 of Protopterus annectens. Taxonomy (NCBI): domain Eukaryota; kingdom Metazoa; phylum Chordata; order Ceratodontiformes; family Protopteridae; genus Protopterus; species Protopterus annectens. The sequence goes on along the minus strand of NC_056729.1, from coordinate 1,703,394,203 downwards.
AACTACAAATTTATTTTAATGTAGCTTGTTTTTTGCAGGCACATGGGTGGTAAATGTGCTGCATTTGAGCTACCACAGTTTGTCTTGTACTTAGTTGTAGAGGAGTAATGTGGGTCTGTAGCATATTGTCACATACTTACTTTGTCGAATTGCTATTTGTCAACCCACTTTGTTAAAACCCTCTCTTCATCAAATGGCCGTTTCATCAGTTTTTCATAGGAAAAAACAATGGCGAAGCCCCCCACTTGGGTGGGTTTTAAATTTTTAGAATTTAGTGATAGGTGCTAGCTAGGTTGTCCAGCAGGTGCTTTTACCTGTGAAAAAGTTTAATGAAATGGTCATTTGATGAAGAGAGGTTTCGACAAAGTGGGTTCAATAAATAGTGATTTGATAAAGTAAGTATTCGACAATATGATATTGACCCAAATAAGGCTATGAGCTGTTTGCTGAAGTACATGGTTTGATTCCTTCAGCCTTTATTTGTTTTCTATGTGACACTGCCAAGTTACTTTAGTAGAGAGTACAGCTGAGCAACTCCTGAAAAGGGGCACGTGTGTCTAGGGGTGTGTCCCAGGCTCTTAATGAATACATTACAAATTTGTCTTTTGAATTTCTGCGTCCTTAGCATAGATGTTAATTAGTATCGCACTATATGCTGAGTATGAATCTCAGAAAGTCTCTTATAGTTTAATAGGTTCTGCATTTTCACTAAATGTGATTTTCAAGGAAAGATACATTTACTGCTTCTCGTACTAAGTCTGTTTTCAAAGTGAGTGTTTTGTTTAGCTTATTTAGAAAATGGTTATCAATATTTTTTATGTAAAATTTAAAATGAAAGTTTTAAATGAAATCCAAATGCCTGTGTTAATTCTTAAAGTAAAGAAGAAAATAGTGTGTACATTGACAGATTTGAACAGTGTTTGTGATAAGTGGGGAAGATAGCCAAATAATTGAATATTGGTAGAGCTGGTAGGGCCCGATTCATTACCCTGCACAGGGTTCCAGACTCTGGAGGTGTATACTGCTGAATGCAGTATTATTAGTCATTTAAGTAAGTCAGACCTGTAATGGTGGTGGTGTCAGATGGGATAGTTATTCTTGATGACAGAAAAGATACACAGAGGTCAAAAATGAGATGTAGGTGTCCTGCAAACAGCCCCCTCCCCCTAAGAATACAGTATGTTGTATTCAGTAATATTTCTTATTTTTGTATTAGTTTTGGGTTGTTGAACAGAAGCTACTGCAGCATTTATATTATATTTATTTGTTTTGCTTTATTCATTGCACTATAGAATGAATTAATTAATAGGCTTGGACTGTGTAATATAGTCTAAACGTGTTACATTTTAGTAGTCTAAACCTGTTGCATTTTAGTGATATATTTTTGCAATACCTTTTTCACAGCCTGCAGCAACTGCAAAGGGGCTGGCACTTGTGAGGTCATATATTCTGCATTATTTGGAAAGATGATCAGAAGTGTATGATCTTTAGCATCCATTATGTAGTCATTGTTGCATATGTCTGTGATAGATTGAATTGTAAAAGGTTTATGCATCTAGCAAAAAGTGTTACTCTGGCAGTTAACACAGAGGACTAAATCTCTAGTTTCTTAATGAGCTCCTTTCTGTGGCAAGAGTGCAGGGTTTGAATCTTTCCACCTTCATTCGCCTACTGTGTGACATTGAGCAAGTCACTTAACCAGACAGTGCTTTGGGTGAATTGGGAATTTGACTAGGCTTCTTAATAGTCTCTAGGACTTCATGCCTAGTAACTATAAACCTGATTTTGTTTGCCAGTGATTCCCTATTGCATAGTTGATTTAGGATAGGAATGTTATGGCAATATCAGCAGCATGCCATTTTTTTTCTAATCCAAAATAATCAATTTATTCTTCAAGGGCAGCAGGCACTGCATTATTAGATGAAGCAGTAAAATGCAAAGTTGTTTGCAAGCAAAAACCTCTGCATTGGTAATCCTCTTTATACTGTGGAACTAGTCAGATGACTTCTACTTCTGCAGAGATTGTGAAATAGACTTAGCTTTATTTTATCAGGTGGTTAATAATTGCATGTCATTAAGATTATGTTTAATTATGCTACACAATGGCTGGATCTTATGATATGATGCTAGTGATCTTTATACAATGTCATGTAGTTCACCAAAAGCTACCAATAAAGTTAATGCAGTCTATCTATTCATAACAATAATTGGCAAACACATTCAACAAACTTGGGTATAACTGCTGGTGGGGACTGGGGGTTCTCTGTGGGTGAAAGTACCTTATGCTCTTGTCATCTTGTCATTTTTAAACAGTAATTAATCTGGGTTTACAAGGCTAGTGTGTGCATGTGTGTGTGAATTATCTTATCTTTTTTTTGACTGGGTTAGTCCTACTTTAGCTGGAATACTTTGGCTTCTGTGTATTTGTGTAAAACAAATTTTAAATGTGTTACTTTGGTCATTATTATTTTTTTGACACAGACATTTGAGAAGGATGTAGTCAACAATCTGTCTATAATTGCTGGGTTTGCAGGATGTCTGTGGATAAAAATGACTGACCCTGCTGAGCTCCTAAAATTAAAAAAATCATGAGAATATGCAGGAAAAGTGTGAATTTGTGGAAACAAATTACAATTCTGTTATGTGTAAACAGTTGATAAAGTGACCACAGTTATTCAGTATGGATGTTGAATTATTTAGACAACATTTTAAATGGCCTTTTATGGTTGAAATGATTTGAAATGGGTACTTTTGTCATTATTGGTTCATACATTTTGTTTCACTGCATACTGGGAAAAAAGTTCAAAACTACAAGTTTAAAACTTACTCTATAACAGATGTTGCTGTATTAAACAAGACATATAATTTAAAACAGTCAAGATGATGAATCAAAGAGCACAAGCATTTGTGTGTGGTCCTAAATATGTGTGTGGGATCTTGGTTTGAAAACAACCTGGGACTCAAGATGCACTTAATCTACCATTGCCGATAGCTAAACAGTGAATTTATTTATTTATTTTATTTTATTTATTTATTTACATTTGATAACTGGGTAGTGTCTGGCTGGGTGAGAAGCCCGTTTTCAGCAGAGACCCGGGGAGAAAAGCTCCCAAGAGAAGTTACAGTAGTTAAACAGCATACATAAAGTAGGTTACAAAAGATTAAGATAAGGACTGTAGTACTGTAGACTAGATAATACAAAAGTATAAGCAAAGTTGAAAACAGTAAAAGAGTTTGAAAAGTGTAAAACATTAATCATATTTTAAAATAATCAGAGACAGTAATTAGAATTACTAATTAAAATTGTAGAAATAATTAGAATTGTAGAAATAATCAGAATTAAAATTGTAGAAATAATTGCGAAAGATCATTACAGACCAGTAATGTACACAAGGTTCATACTAAGAGATGCCTGACACCTAACTGAGGCCTAGCTTCTGTCGAAAACTGAGTGTGTTTTTTTAATCTTACCTCTTTAACACTAGGACTGATACACTGGGTAACGAAAGGTGATGATTTTCTTAGTCTCTTAGTAAAGCTGTTGAATGTGGTGCTTAATGAAGGAAAAAGCATTGAATGATTGTCTTATCTCAGCCTCTGTAAAACACTCCCAATTCTCTCTCTCCCACAATCACATCAGAAAGTATGTTGCAGTGTAGAATGTTGCAACAAGTTCCACAGCGACATCAGAACCATTCTGATGTCAGCACAGTGAGAAGTTGTGGAATGTTAGCACTTAAGTCTTACAATAAGATATCTTTTCCCTTATTATTGTATCTCAACACCTGCTGTGATGTTGTTGTTTGTCTTTCGGCTTTTCCCGTTTAGGGGTCACCACAGTGGAACTCCGGTCCGCTAATGATTGGCAGTTGTTTTTTATGGTGCCGAGTTGCCAGCCTGACACCCAACCTTCAACGAAGGCATGCCCATTCAATGCATGTCTTTCGAACGCCCACAGATTATTTAGACCAAGTTTACTTTGTATTTTCTCAAAATGGCCACACTTACATGACTCAGTGTTATGCAGTATATACTGCATGTTACATTCAGAAAGTACTTGCTATGACGACCGTGCCCTGGGCCAGCAATCAAGAAGCCTCCATCCTCTCCACTAACACCAGGGAGATAGTCTCCTAGAAGAGGAAAGGATAACTAATACACACAGTAAAGTACAATTTCCCCTACGTGCACACAGAGATCACAGTCAATCTGGGGCTGGTTGCTCCCTTGCTCTCCAGGTCTCCAATAAGACTCCCCACTGGCACAGCTATAGGGTCCTGATCTCAGCCTAGCTGGCAAGCTAACCTCCAGTACCCTCTCTGTCCAACCAGTGCTTCGTGTCCCTGCCCAGGTAGCTGACACACCACACACACACTTTGAGAAGTTATACAACCACACAGACCCTCCTGGGAAAGGCTGACACAGATTCTCCAACTGTGCCCCTTTACCCAGACTATATGGTAGTAATTACTGCCACCACCTAATAAATATCAGCTACTCAAAGGCCCTTAAAAGGGTGTCCAATTATTACTGTGCAGTATTATCATCCAGTGGTAATGTGACTATACAGTCTAAGGCTTATCAGAGTGGCCTATTACAATAAACTCTATATAAATATGCAATGTACTCTAGAGCTTATCTCTACACAAATCAGCCACAAGTAGAAAGTTTTTAAAAATATTTAATAATAAATAATTAAAACACAAGACAAAACTACTACACCACAGAGATATCTAAGAGTTCACAGATCACACAGAAACTTAAAATAATACAGTAGGACAGGTCTGATTTACACAGAAAAATACTTAATCTAACTTTCTAATCTTTAGCTAATCTTAGAGAAAACACAGTGCTACAATCCTACTCACATACATAAAGAGCATAGGTAGTGCTGGTAAATTAGATGTCCAAAGTCCAAATGCTTTAGGTCTCTTGTGAGAAATAGAATTTAAACATTACTAACAAACATGTTTGCTGGGTCCCTCCCCAAATTACATCATTTATGACACTTAGGTTTTCCCAGGCAAACAAATTGCATTATTTAGCAATCTAACACCTGCACAGAAACTTACAACAATAGAAGACATTTCACATGTATATGCTAGCAGAAACCAAAGCAATAAAGCACATTCCACATCTAAATTCTAGTCATAATCTTTAGCCTTAAAACAATGGGCATGAAATCTTCATCCAGCTGCCCTGGGGCTGAATTCTAACATGAAAGGATACAACATGCTTCACTGGGCCAGTAGAGTGCAATGTTGTCACATATTTTGCAGTTCCACATTTCACAGTGTTTTCGTACATTTAAAAACACAAGCCTGTATTTTACATTTATTTATACAGTTGATAGAATTATGTATCAAATTCTATTTGACTAGGCTGGCAGCCTTTGCCCATCTCTCCCCAATCGTCACATCTCTTCCCCCCTGGGGATCTCAAGCAAGTTTTTCAAGTGCCCCTTGAGAAACATCACTTGAGAGTGTCAGGTCTATCTGGGTGTACCTCACCCCATTCCCTGTCTTGAGTGCCCATCTGCACTGGCATTGCTACTCCCACTGCAGTGCTTGCAACTCCAGACTCCATCTTAGCAATTTGTCATTTTGCTGACTGGCTCTGTTTAACCATGTTAGAGGGTTGTGATCTGTCATCACAGTGAATTTTCTTCCATACAGATAAGGCTGAAGTTTTTGTAATGCCCACAATATGGCTATACATTCCTTTTCTACCATTGCATAGCATTCCTCCCTGGGTTGGAGCCTAAGACTGAGATAAACCACTGGGTGCTCTTGTATCTCTGAAGAAATCTGGCTAAGTACAGCCCCCATTCCATAGTTTGAAGCATCCACCTGCACAACAAATTATTTGCTGTAGTTTGGACTGGTTAACACAGGGGGTCCTCCCAAGGCTTCCTTAAGCTTCTGAAATGCCTGCTCACATGCTGGGGTCCACACTACCTTATCTGGCCTGTTCTTCCTTGTCAGGTCTGTGAGGAGGGCAGCTATGGTACTATAACTGGGAACAAACTTTCTGTAGTACCCTGCTGTCCCTAAGAATGCCCTCACCTGCTTTTTGGTAACAGGTGCAGGCCATGCCTGAATAGCTTCCACTTTGGCAGGTTCTGGCCTTATCTTACCACTCCCCACTCTATGTCCTAGGTAGGAGACCTCTGCCATACCCACCCGACATTTGCTCGGCTTAATGGTCTGCCCAGCACCTCCCTGACATGCCGAAGGTGCTCTTGCCAGGAATGGCTGTAGATAGCAATATCATCCATGTAAGCAAGGGAAATCCCTCCTGCTCCTGCTAAGATATGATCTACTAGCCTCTGGAAAGTCACTGGGGTATTCTTCATCCCAAAGGGCATCTTGTTGAACTCATACAAGCCAAAAGGAGTCACAAAGGCTGACTTATTTCTAGCACTGGGAGTCATGGGCACCTGCCAGTAACCCTTGATAAGATCAATTGTTGTAAGATACTTAGCCCCACCCAGCTGGTCTAGGGGCTCATCTGTCCTAGGCATAGGGTAAGCATCTGCCTCTGTGTGACAATTTAATTTTCTGTAATCCACACAGAACCTGGTGCTGCCATCCTTCTTTGGCACCAACACCACTGATGAAGCCCAGGGGCTGTTGGACTCTTGAATCACCCCTAGTTCCAACATTTCCTGTACCTCCTCCCTCAGAGTCTGATTGACTCTCTCAGGCACCCTATAAGGGGCCTGCCTGATGGGCCTTTGGGGTCCTGTATCCACCTGGTTCTGCACCAGGTGGGTCCTCCCTGGTTTCCCGGTGAACATGCCCCCAAACTCCTGCAACACTGCTCGGATTTCTCAAACCTGGGTAGGAGATAGCTGCTGGGACATTGCTACCCCTTCCACCGAGGTGTCAACCCGAGCCTCACTGAGGAGATCAGTCCCTAGATCTCTCTCAGTCTCCTCCTGCAATCCAATGCAAATGCTCAGCACAAGGGCCTTCCTATCATGGTAAGGTTTCATCATGTTAACATGGTACAATTTGTGCCCCTGTCATCTGCCTAGCACTTCCACCATGTAGTTAACATCACTTATCTTTCTTGCCACCTTGTATGGTCCCTCCCAAGCTACTTGCAGCTTGTTGTGTCCGACAGGAATGAGAACCATCACCTGCTGCCCTGCAGCATACTCTCTAGCTCCAGCATTCCTGTCATGCCACACCTTTTTCTGTTGTTGGGCTTCTGCCAGGTTCTCCTGGGCCAGGCCCATGAGTTCCCTGAGCCTTGTCCTGAGGGTTAGGACGTATGCCACAACAGACTCCTTGTGAGACTCACACTCACCTTCCCACTCATATCGAATTAAATCTAGAGGTCCCCTCACCCTATGCCCATACAGCAACTCAAAGGGTGAAAAACCTGTGGATTCCTGGGAAACCTCTCTGTAAGCAAACAACAGATGGGGCAAATATTTGTCCCACTCCCTTTTAAACTGATCTGCAAATGCCCGTATCATGGACTTGATTGTAGAGTTTAACCTCTCAACAAGACCATTAGTCTGGGGATGGTAGGGGGTGGTCTTCATGTGCTTCACCCCACAGGACTTCCACAGACAAGCCAGCAGGTCTGACATAAAATTGGCACCTCTGTCAGACAGTATTTCCTTTGGGAAACATACCCTGCTGAAAATCTCTAGCAAAGCATTTGCCACCTTCTCGGCCTCAATGGAGGACAAAGCCACTGCCTCAGGGTATCGTGTAGCATAATCTACAATCACTAGGATATACATTTTCGCTGAAATGGCTCCTCAGTCATAGGCAAAAGCATCAAAGGAGCTCTCACCTTGTCTCCTGCCTTGCTTATATTTTGGCACTGCTCACAGGTCCTGCAGTACCCTGTTACATCTCTGGAAATTCCAGGCCAATAGACGTTTGCATAATACGCCTCTTTGTACATTTTATGCCCATATGACCTGCAAAGGGAATATCATGGGCTGTGGCTAGAAGTGCCAGATGGTAAGCTCTAGGCACTACCAACTGCTGTACTCTCTCTCACCTTCTAGCCCTCCCTCAGGGGTCCACTGTCTGTACAGTAACCATTTGTTCCAGTATACAGATTCCTCCTTCCCTTGAGAATCAGGTGCCTCCCTAGCTACCTGCCTCAGGCCTTGCAATGTAGGGTCTGAGAGCTGAGCCTGTCTCAAGTCTCTCCTTGTAACCCTTCCCAGCTCTCCTTCCACAGGACGTTTGGCATCCTCTGACAGCGGTGCCTCACTGTCAGCCTGGTTACTACTACTCACCTCTGCCTTTGCAGTTACCCTGTCCAAGGGAACATCAGTACCCACAAGCAGCTGTGGCTCACATTCAGTCTCACTGCTGCAGTGTAACTCACTCCCTGAAGTAACCACCTCAGCAGTCCTGGCTGCAAGTGTGCAGTCTGTCTGGGTCTCCCCCAGGCTACCAGAACTACTTGCTTGTCTCCTAGCCTCACTGCATGTAACTGCATAAGTACATAGTACTGCCCCATCCAAATCCTTCCCGCTCAGGACATCTGCAGGATGGTAGTTCCATACCCCGTTTGTCTCAAGACAACCCACTATTGGCATTTTGTCTTTCCCACTTACTGGATCCCTCACCTTTGGTTCCCCACCTTGCCTCCGTGGACATCTGTATGCCACATGGCCCCTAGCTCCTGGACGTGTACCTGGACTAGTGGCTTCCCCTGCTACTGGCGGATTCTGTTGGGGCAGTCTGTGCTGCTCACCATGGGTTTCTTTAGACTCATGAGCAGTACTGGGGGTCCCTTTCCTGTGCAGGGCTGCCCTGCTGGCCAGGTATAGGTCTCCCTTCTTCCCCAACTCCTCTGAAGAAGCACACTGTCTATCAGCTAACCAGATCCTCATGTCCTCAGGGAAAGTGTTAAGGGCTTGTTCCCTTACCAAAAGGTCTGCCAGCCCTTCAAAAGTGGTGGCCTGACATCCACTCACCCAGCTATGAAAATAAGTGCTCAGTTCAACAACATATTCACATACATTTTCACTGCATCTATGCTCACAAAACTTTTTCCTATACATTTCAGGTGTTAGCTTAAAACATTCTAACAAATGTCGTTTAACAGCAGTATAATCAAAACAATCAGTGTCATGCATTTTTGCTAAAGAAGTTACAGCTTTACCATGGAGTAAGGGGGTCAGGAAGTGCACCCAGAGCCTTTAGTCAACTTTATACTCTTTACACGCCCACTCAAACATGTGAATAAAGCTATCCAAATTATCCCACTCTTTAAACTGTGGAAGAAATTTACTGACATTTTGTGCTTCTGGGGTCCAGTTACTCCCTTCCCCATTACCTCCATGACCCTGGCAAGAGTCAGCATTTCCCTCTCATGCCTCCTCTGCTGTTCATTTTCTTCAGTGTCTAGGCTCCTCATTTTCTCGGCTGCTTCTAGTTCCATACGTCTGGCCTCCAACTCAAGTCTCTTTAGCTCCAGCTGGATTTTTAAGTCCACTGCAGAAAGGTTGAGCTGTGCATTCTCTGAGGATATTGTATTTCCACTGTCAGTCTGATTGGGCTGCTGTTTTCTGATGCAGTTGTAACCAAGGCTGTCATCAGGTCTGCTTTAGTCAGGTTTCCATGCACCAGTCCCCTAGCCTGGCACATCTCCGCCAGCTGGCTCCTTGTCAGCTTCCCATACTCCTCTGCTGACATGCTGCCTGCTCACCCTGACTAACACTAAGCTAACAAAAGAAATAAGACAATTGTGATCTGAACTCTGAGTATACACTGCGTGGCTGTTTTAGAGTACAAAACACTTCTAGAGATCACTGTACATAAGCTACAGGAATTCGCTCTACCCACACCACTACAAACCTGCCCCAGACTGACTGTGATCTCTGTGTGCACTTAAGGGAAATTGTACTTTACTGTGTGTATTAATCATCCTTTCCTCTTCTATGAGACGACCTCCCTGGTGTTAGTGGTGAGGATTGAGGCTCCTTGATTGCTGGGCCAGGGCACGGTCGTCACACTTGCAATCACTATTTTTTGATTTATTGTAGCCATTACGCAAACAGGTTAATAGTATTATACAAAGCATTATAACAAGAGTTCATTTTACAGCTGAAGCATAAGCCATACTTAGGCATACTATCTATTCTAAATGCTAATGTATGACATGAATGCATAACAGGACCAGTGAGGAAAAAGTGCACACATTCTGAAGATTAGATTAGAATAAATTGTTTTATTTATCATCACCAGATGAATTTAGCACCGGTTTATGATTAAATGAAGTTATGCTTATTTTACAATACCATACTGATATTCTGAAGTGGTTGGATACAGAAATTCTTCCATGGAAACTTATGAATCACTGCTGACTAGCCACACAATATTTGTGTTGCCTGCCCCTCTAAAATCATAAAAAGCTAAGCTGTTAGGATAGTTCTCTTAGCACTAAAAAGGGCATTATTCACTGAATGTTGCATATTTATGACATGCTGATTTCTGTGGCCGTCATGATTGTATATTTTGTGCTTTTGGTAGATTCATTTTGGTGCTAATGAGATACATCTGCTATTAACTGGCTTGCCTCATTCTAACAGTCTGGCCCGAGAAGACAATTAAGAAATAATTACAGTATGGGAAAGTTAATTAAAACCCAATCTTCACTTTAACGAAGTGCAGCAGCACTCACACAGGTCATGTTGCATGGACCCTGTGGCTCTCTCACATTGCTTTATCCCAGTTTCATCCTTTCTTATCTCATCTTGTCACCCCCTCACTTGCTGCCTCTCATTCATCCTCCCTCCCTCTTCTCCTTGCATCTCTCACACTTGTCTCCTTCCTATTCCTCTTCCTCCTGCATGCTTCTCTCTCCATTTCTGTCTTCTCCCCATGGTATCATTTCCTGCAACTATTCTCACTTGCCTGTTCTAATGTCTTCATACCTGCCTATATAAACACATGCTGCTGTCCCTGCAGTATAAACCATCTCAGTAATTATGGCTGCATCTTATCCAAAAAGCTCTGCTAAACATAATTCCAGTTTACCATTCATATTTTGACTTTGTAAACTGCTTCTTGAACTAAATTTTACAACATATTTTTCCATCTGTGAATAGGTATATGTTTTATAGCATAGCCTTGTATTTGTAAACATGTTTTGTTCATTTCTCATGTGATCCTGTTCACCCTGGCTGTGTCAGCACCCTGGCTGTGCCTGCAAATGGTCCATTGAGATCAGTGCACTACCCTGGTAAACAAATATAAATAAATAAATAAACAAAACATATCCATTGGTGTACAGTAAGCATGCTTGGTTATAGCTCTGAGTTTTTATGCTAAATTCCAGTTCCAGACTTATTCTCATTTTGAGAATCAGATCCACTGGATGACCCAAACTTGATAAACCCCAACTCATCGTATCGCTCTGCTTTCAAAACAGTAAGTTCTCAAACATTTGTATGCCATGTTGATCAGTAAGATAAATCGCATAGTGAGCAGCTAGAGAAATATGAAGATTTATAAATGTGAATCAATTGGGGAGTGTGGCAACCCATTATGTGACACTGCATTAAGTTGTAAGCCATGAACAGTGCCTGGGATGGACTTGTAAGAATCCATGAAATGAGATTTCCAGAGTCATTTAACAGACCAACATTTGAAGTGTTGGACAACTTCTTAAATGTAAACAACCTTATCAGTTACATAGAGAATACTTATCCTGTTGAGAAGCTCTGCATAGGATTTGTTAATAGAGGGGACTGGGAAACCCATCAACCTAAAGGAATAGGTTCATAGGTGCTGACTAGGCTAACAACCACAAGGGCCTTTTTAAGCCTAGCCATGCATCCCAAATCTCTGACAAGTTCTGGTACACTTGATAAGTGTAAGCAAGGGCCTGGGAGGTGAAACATTTATAAGCAGGGGCCTGGGAGATAAATCATTTACAGGCTGCCTGTGTCCATTAGTGACATAGATGCCAAACCAGGGATGAATTTCCTGTTCCCCATCTAAATGTCCAAGTTACACTTGAATTGGGTTAGGAAGGAACTCTGATTTACATGGATGGGAAGCCTGTTCCAGAAAAGGGGCAGTCTCTGGGACACATACCTGTCTCTCCAGCAGGTACTGTTTATATCACAGGCAAGGTTTAAGTCTTTAAAACAGGTAATTCTGGGGCTGTTTGTTCTGTGAATATGCAGGAGGTGCATCGGATTGGTGTCTGACAATGCCTTGTATGCCAAGCATAGATCTCCTCTCAACAGTCTGTAGGAGACAGAAAACAGGGATAGGGCCTTGAGGTGGTCTGCACAGTACATGTTACTTGCACCCTGTATTCTTTTTGGTGCAGAACCTTTGTAGACGTTCCAATTGATGGATATGTGTGGTTAGGTACATGCCAAAGGGGGCACTGTACTCAATGATAGGCCTGATGAATGCCAAATACAGTGGTACAATGACTTCCTTGAACCTAGATGCCATACCTTTGTTTATAAGTTGCACAACATAGAATGATTTCTTCACTACTGTAGGTACATGATGGCCAAAGGCTAGACTATTGTCTATGTGTGTCCCCAAGTCCCTGACTAATAACAGTGTCAATGCCTACAAACCCAAACTGATGGTTAGGGTTACCAGAAACATTGTTGGACAGTGCATTGTTAGTATTACCCTTCCTAATGTCCAATATGCGTTCAGAAATGTGCTCTCTGAATTTTCTTTTTTCACTGTTATTAAGAATGTCAGGGGTGGTCCTTGGAATGATTTGGTTGAGTTGAAAGAATTCAGATGGCAGATCAAGCGTAATGCTTGTGTCTACCCTGGGTTAAATGATTATGCCTCTATTGCTAGTGTGCTCAGACTTCGTTCTTATGTTTCATAAGTTTTTTATATGTGTAACAAATTTTTTTACATATACAATTATTTCATTGACTTTTCTTATTTTTTAAGAATTTAGCATGCTTGTTTTTAGGGTGTGTGTCTTAAAGGTATTCATTAATTAACCAATTAAGTGTGGTGTTAGTCATGTGATTTTTTGGTGGGGTATTTAAATGTGGAATGTACTATGATTCACTTGCTTCTGAAGAAGTCTGTGGATACATTCTGACGAAAGCGCTAAAACTGTCTCAATTAATTGGATTGGTTTGGTCTTCTGTGTACTGGTTCTGCTCCTTTGCTGATTGTTTTGGTTCTTGGTTTGTGGATATGTCTACCTTAGCCACTGGTTCTGGAGTTGGGGCTGTTTCACAAAGCCCAGACCGAGTGGAAGCCCTTACTGGACAAGTTGGGCTATTAACGCAGTTGGTACAGCAGCTTACCCACCAGGTTGCTGGACTGGCTGCATGGTTGGATACCGAGCGTGCTGTTGACCCCCAAATTGTCGACATTCCTGCAGGACAAATTCAGCACAACAGGGTCATCTCTAATACATCACTTACTGACTTTACTCTTACACCTGAAGCTTTAAGACTGGTATTGTGTGAGCGACTGGTCAAGTTATCTGAGTGGTTTCAGCAGAATATTGGTTTCCAACAAGATGTTCCAAGGGGTAACCTTACTTTGCATGAATCCATTGAAAGTTTAAAAGACAAACTACTTAAAATTAGAAAGTTACAGGTTGAAAACGTTTATTTTATGAAAAGCATCAAGGTGCGGAGAATTCCTAAGGGTTTATGGCATTGGAAATACCGTAACAGTCTTGTGTTCAACTCTCCTCTACACCCAGAATTAATTGAATTATTTGATCGTCAGGGTTGTGAACTTTTGGAGGTTTTAATTAAACACAACCAGAAGATGACTGACATATTAATTCATGAGGCTACAGACTTGGAGAAAATTATCCATGGAGACTTACTCTTTGAACAGTATAAGGAGAATTTTGTCAGCATTTTTTCTTCTGTTGACAAAATCATTGGGGATGTTCAACTTCGGAGGGTAAAGAAATTTGAGTGTGACTGGCTTGACTATCTGAAAGGATTGGCTTATCTGAAGCCCTCAGTTACTGTGGTAACACCCAATGAAGGCACAGATAGCTCTGGCCACGATGACAATGATGTTGCACACACTGGTCTGGCCCCTTTAGGCCCAAATCTCCCCAGACACTCGGAGAGGATCCAGAATCGGTACAACAATCAACAGAATGTATCGAGGGGAGACATGAACAGGAATGGGGGCTGTGTACGTCAGAACTGGAGGAGAACGGATCAGAATTATGTCCGTTGAATGTGGATTTGAGTGTTGAAAACTGTTTTTCACTTGTTTCTAATGATGATGACCTTGATGGCTTAAACACTGTCCAAAATACGCAAGGTGACTTTTTTATTTTTAACTATACAAGCTATGTTTTTGTTTCTGACACGGCGGACTTTTTATGTAAGGGTTTTAATTTTGTCCCTACGTCACACACTAGAATAGATGACTTAATTATTGATTTGAAATAAACTTCAAAGTGTTATTTAAAGACAAGTTTGTTGCTGATATTATTAGATGATTTTAAAAGAAGTAGTAAATTGAACCCACCCTTTCCCCTCCCTCTGCTTATCTTTGAGAAGTTATGTGACTTTGATTTTAGGTCACTTTTATGCAAAAACAACACACGGTTGGTTGGGAACCTTTTGGAATGTGAAGTTGATCTTTTGAAGCAGTTGTGTAAGAACACGACTGTTCGGGTGATGAAACCTGATAAGGGAGGGAGGGAGGGTTGTTATTATGAATGTTGATTATTTAAACAAAATGTTTTTATTCTTGTGTGACAATGTTTTTTATGAAGAGACTTCGCTGAATATGGTGAATATAGCATACGCCAAAATAGATTGGTTGTTTCAGGATATGTTGGACCAAGGTCAGACTGACTTGAGCACTTCTTTTTTTAGAGGTTAAATTCACGATTATTCCCTCTATTTTTGGTCTACTTAAGACACACAAAGATTTGAAAGACCCCTTCTTTGAGACCAATAGTTAATGCCTCTAAGTTGAAAACTCATTCTTTGGCTAAATATGTGGATTTGAAACTCAAAAATGTATTGAATGGTTATTCACACATATGCAAAGATTAATGGGATTTTTTTAAGTAAGGTATCACAATTGAGTTATGATGATGAATATGTATTTTGTACCATTGATGTTGTTAACTTGTTCAATGTCATCCCTCATGACATTGGACTTGAATGGTTCCACGATTTCTTAGTCGAGCTGGGGATATTTTCCAACAATGAAATAAATGTTTTGGACTTATTTATGGAATTGGTCTTGAAAAATAACTTTCTCTTCATTGATGGGCACTACTTCCCTCAAAAGGAAAGGTGTGGCGATGGGGGCAGCATGTGCCCTCATCTTTGCTAACATCATAATGCTTCAATGGGAGAGGAAATTTGTATTAAATAGTTTTGGGACCACTCCCCCTTGGGCATTTTACATGTGTTTCCTTGAAGACATAATTATTTTTTGGATTCTGAAGTTAATTTACAACTTTTTATTGAATTTTTGAACCAGACTATTGATTTTCTCACCTTTACCTATACATACAGTAAAACCTATATTTCATATTTGGATGTTAAGCTATCCATGTTGTCAGCAAAAGATTTGTTAGCAACATTTATAGAAAACCTACACACACTGTTTTCTGCATTATGACAGCTGCCATCCCTTACACCAGAAAAAGGGAATTGTTAAGGCCCAGTCTGTACGTTTAACTAGGATGACTACTGAGGGTGAATCTTTTTTGGTGGAAGCAAAAATTCTTACTGACATGTTTTTCAGCAGAGGTTACCCTAAAGAACTGGTTGAGGCGGTCATTTTTGAAATTAAACAGAAAAGGGGTAGTGGTTTTTACAGATCTTTACTTTGTGCTGTCAGTGACAATTGTCCTACAACAGGTACAGCTGAAATTGGTGTTGCACCAGTTAAAGCCGACTATTCTTTGTCATTTATCACAAAATATACAGAGGGACCGAGCTATTAAAGATGTGCAGCAGGTAAGGGTGACAAAGGATAATGAGGGAAACATACTCGCAAGTGAGGAGAGTGTGTTGAGCAGATGGGAAGAGTACTTTGAGGGGCTGATGAATGAAGAGAATGAGATGGAGAGAAGGTTGGATGATGTGCGGATAGTGGATCATGAAGTGCAGTGGATTAGCAAGGAGGAAGTAAGGATAGCTATGAAGAGGATGAAGAATGGAAAGGCTGTTGGTCCAGATGACATACCTGTGGAAGCATGGAGGTGTTTAGGTGAAATAGCAGTGGAGTTTTTAACTAGATTGTTTAATGAAATCTTGGAAAGTGAGAGGATGCCTGAGGAATGGAGAAAAAGTGTTTTGGTACCGATTTTTAAGAATAAGGGTGATGTGCAGAGCTGTAGTAGCTACAGAGGGATTAAATTGATCAGTCACAGCATGAAGTTATGGGAAAGAGTAGTGGAAGCTAGGTTAAGAGCGGAGGTGAAGATTAGTGATCAGCAGTATGGTTTCATGCCAAAAAAGAGCACTACAGATGCGATGTTTGCTCTGAGAGTGTTGATGGTGAAGTACAGAGAAGGTCAGAAGGAGTTGCATTATGTCTTTGTGGACTTAGAGAAAGCATATGACAAGGTGCCTAGAGAGGAGTTGTGGTATTGTATGAGGAAGTTGGGAGTGTCAGAGAAGTATGTAAGAGTGGTATAGGATATGTATGGGGGTAGTGTGACAGCAGTGAGGTCTGCGGTGGGAGTGACGGATGCGTTTAAGGTGGAGGGGGATTACATCAAGGATCAGCTCTGAGCCCTTTCTTATTTGCAATGGTGATGGACAGATTGACAGACGAGATCAGACGGGAGTTCCCGTGGACTATGATGTTTGCAGATGACATTGTGATCTGTAGAGAGAGTAGGGAACAGGTGGGGGAGACCCTGGAGAGGTGGAGATATGCTCTAGAGAGAAGAGGAATGAAGGTCAACAGGACTAAGACAGAATATATGTGTGTGAATGAGAGGGAGGATAGAGGAATAGTGAGGATGCAGGGAGTAGAGGTGGGGAAGGTGGATGAGTGTAAGTACTTGGGATCAACATATCTGAAGTAGTTACTTCATTTGTTCTGCAACCTGTGGTGTCAGATCCGATCTCAGATCCGAGCCGGCAGCTTTACTAGCTAAAAGATCTGAGCTCCTAGCTCCTCCCCTTACCCATAATCCCCTGCTACATACTCCCTTTCCCCAGATCTCGTTTGCCGCGGCTGAGAGAAGCTTCAAGTGAAGAGCTCCTAGGCGTGGGTGCGAACTTTCTGGTTTAAAAAAAACGTGAAAAAGTTAGATTCGAATACTTTTCTTTGTGTGTGTGTGTGTGTGTGTGTGTGTGTGTGTGTGTGTGTGTGTGTGTGTGTGCGTGTGTGTGTGTGTATTAGTGCCCTAGTCGTCGTGTAGTATTATTAGTTTAAAAATCTTGTGGTAATTTTTTTGTCTTAATTTTTATTTCCCTCCCCTTAGTGTGTGAGTGTGTTGTGTATTATGGCTGAAGGGCTCAAAGCCATATTCTCTAAGTGCACTGAGTGTGGCCATAAGCTTTCCCCAGCTGATGACCACACTCAGTGCGTTCTTTGTCTGGGGGTGGCCCATTTGTCCACCAGCTGCCAAATTTGTACAGCTTTTAACCCCCGGGCCACCAGGGATAGGAGGAACAAGTTAATCCTGGCGGGATTATTACAGTAGGATTCTTCTTCCTCCTCTCCCTCTAAGACACAGGCCGCGACTGCAGCCCCAGGGCCTTTGGAACCCCCTACCCTGTCTAGGACTCCACCTCCCTTACATTCTCAGGGTCAGGGGGACTCTTCTTTCTCTAAGGAGAAGAGGCATAAAGAGAAACATAAGAGTCACAAGAGGCGGGCTGAGACTCATCCCTCGGCCCCGCCATCTAAAGTTATGAGCCCCTCCACGAGGGCCTCCGGATCCTCTCCCTCTCGGCTCCGTTCGCCTTGTTTCTCGCCGGAGCAGGAGTACCGGTCTCTCTTGAGGTCTTCGAGGTGGCCCTCCTGGCCCGCCTCTACGACCTCTTCTAGATCGACAAGGAGCCTGACCGACACGGACATGGATTGGATGATGCGTCGATTTTTGCAGACTCAAATGCAGATGGGGGTGCTCCTCCGGGGGGGAGAGCAGCCCCTTTCTTTACCCCGATAGCTCCTTCTCTGACCCAGTTTGGGGTCTCGGAGTCGTTGGATCCGGGCCAATTTTAGAATCGGGGAGTTGTCGGCACCGACAGCACCGGTTACTTCAACGCTGACGTTGCCCTTGAGCTAGGATCCGACAAGTTCAAGGGCAACGTCAGCACCGGTTACTTCAACGCTGACGTTGCCCTTGAACTTGTCGGATCCTAGCTCTCGGGGTTGAGAGCCGAGCATCGGATCCGTGGGGGTAGGTGTATCTTCAGCTCCGTTCAGGTCGGAGCACACTTCCCTCTCGGGTCCAACCGCTTCGGCTCCGACTCCGATCGCTACCTCAGAGCCGAGGGGGCTGCTTTCGGAGCATGGGGAAAGCGGTTCACCTTCGGCATTTGAGGTGGTGGAGAGGGGTCTGTCGAGACCTTCCAGATCCCCGGTCCGGGTGTCGGATCCACCCACCCCCCCCAACTCATTTGGGTCCATATTCCATCACCCAGCCATTGTGACAGCCTGCACCAACACTCCAGTTAGTTCCCTTAGAGGAACAGGACCCCGTGGGCAAGCTCTCCTCAGATAGCCCCACCGAGGAGGTTCCTCACAAACGGAAGTGCAAAAGGAGGCACCTGGACTCCCCTGAGTCCCTCACGGAAGACACAGATTTGGATGAAGTGGAAGGTTCCCCAAGATCACCCCCTGAGGATGTCTCCTTTGGAGACATCGTGGAAATGTTGCGAGTTAGAGGAGGGTGGTCTGCCCAAAAACCTTCCTCAGACGAGTCTGTGTTTCTGGAGGCATTTGATGCAGGCCCGTCTACCTCCTGGGTGTCCCCCCGGCTGACCCCCTGGTAGACCTAATTATTACCAGGGCGTGGAAGGAACCAGACACTGTGGAGCCAATTCCAAGAAGGCCAGATAAAATTCTTAGCCCTCCCTCGGATAGGCAGGCTTGGTCTAAGGGTTCACCAGTGGATGCCGTGTTGGTGGCGGCCGTCACAAAGAAGGAACTAGCACAGGAGAGTTCCTCGGTCCATCCTCCGGATAAGGTATCTCGGACGTTGGACCACATTGGAAAGCGGATGTTTGCTTCAGCCACCTTCTCTATAAGGGCGCTGAACTACATGGCGCACGTCATCAGACTCCAGCGAGACTTAATAAAGGAATATGCTGGGGCTCCCCCAGAGTCCATGACGGCCGAGGATAAGAGGACTTTCTCGACTCACATGGCCACTCTGACATCTATTTCTAACACTTCTATGTGGCTACTCTCCCATGCCACGGAGGGAGCCGCTAGAGCTAGTGGAGCAGAGGTCGCCTTGCGGCGTCATGCCTGGCTCTGCCTTTGCGATTTTGCGGAACCCTTCAAGGCATCCTTCGCGAACGCACCCTTTGACGGCTCTTCGCTCTCTGGCAAGACCGTCCTCGAGAAGCCGGTCCAAAGCAAAAAGGATGGGAAGATGCTGTCTGCCATCGGAGTCCGCTTCTCTAATCCCCAACGATCCTTCTCTAGGAATCAGAGGGGACAAAAGAAGATGTGGTTCTGGAAGTCTCAGCAGTCCCATCCAGCTTCGGACCCCTCGTCCTTCAGAGGCAGAGGTGGACAAGGTGGATGCTGGCCGAGAGGCAGAGGGGGGGGGGCGTGTAATTTTGGGTCTAGAGAACCATTCTCGGACAGGCCCGCACAACAGCCCTGAGGGTTTACCCGGCTGTTCCTCTCTGGAGGCAGTCAGGGGGCGTCTGTCGGAGCACCTCCAAAATTGGGAGTCCATTACAACGGATCGGTGGGTGCTCCGAATCATATCCAGAGGTTACACCATTCCCTTTCTAAGTCTTCCCCCTCCTACAAAGCGCCTCCCCGATGTCCCACCCAATCAAAGGGAGGCAGCAGCTTCGGAGGTTTCGAAGCTGCTAGAAAAAAGAGCCATCCAGCACGTCCCCCCACACCAGTTCGGATTGGGCAATTACTCCAGGTTCTTTTTAGTGCCAAAAAAGACGGGGGACTTAAGACCAATACTAGACCTTTCTTCCCTAAACCTGTTCATTCCCAAAGAAAAGTTCCGGATGGTCACTCTGCAATCAGTTCTCTCCCTTCTTCAGGAGAATGAGTGGATGTGCTCCATAGACCTCCAGGATGCGTACTACCATATTCTTATGGACAGACGATCCAGGAGGTTTCTCCACTTTCGGCTGGGAGCCAGTCATTATCAGTTCAGGGTCTTCCGTTCGGCCTCACCACAGCCCCCAGGGTGTTCACCAAGGTCATGGCAGTTGTTGCAGCCCACCTGAGACTCCAGGGCATTCAGGTCTTTCCATACCTGGATGACTGGCTCCTCACCGCCTCCAACAGGCATCAGCTTTGTTCTGCCACTCTTGCCCAGCATCTGGGCATTTCAATAAACCTCCAGAAATCCTTCCTTCGTCCTGTACAAGTTTTGGAAATCATAGGGGCCAAAATAGATACTCGCCTCTCTCAGGCCCTCTTAACATCAGACAGATTGAGCAGTTTGTCACGTCATGTTATGGCACTTCTTCAGTCCCCAGCCCCATCGGCAGAATTAGTCCTGAGAGCGCTGGGCTCTATGGCGGCAGCAATCAGTCTTTCCCTGCATGCACGTCTATGAATGAGGATTCTTCAGTGGACCCTTCAAGTCCAATGGTCTCTGTTGCTACACCCCCTAGACACTCCTATTCCCCTGAGCAAGGTTTGCAGGGACTCCCTCCTCTGGTGGCTTCGCTGATGGGAGCTGCGGGAAGGGAGACCCTTCGTGATGCCTCAACCCCAAGCCACGTTGACCACGGACGCTTCTCACCTCGGGTGGGGGGGGCATGCTATGGGTAGAACCGTCTAAGGCACGTGGACTCCCTTGGAGACCGCTCTGCATATCAATGTCCTAGAAATGAGGGCGGTGCTTCTAGCGTTGCAAGCTGTTCACGACCTTCTTCCCTTGGGGACTATTGCAATACAGACAGACAACATGGCAGTAGTCTGGTACATAAACAAACAGGGAGGAACCAGATCTTATCCCCTTTGTCGGGAGGCCATGAGAGTTTGGGAATGGGCGATATCCACCAACCGTTTTCTGATAGCAACACACATTCCGGGACGGTCCAACATTCTTGTGGACAAGCTGAGTCGCTTGATCCTCACGCCTTACGAGTGGTCTCTGAACCCGTCAGTAGCGAAACAGGTTTTCCTCAAGTGGGGTCTACCTTGCTGCGATCTTTTTGCTTCTCCGTCAAACACAAAGTGCAGCGAGTTTTTCACTCTAATTCCTCCACCAGGAGAGAGCCCCAGAGATGCTCTGGTTCATGCTTGGCCACCCGGTCTCCTCTATGCTTACCCCCCTCTTCCTTTCATGACGAAATTCCTACAGAAAGCCCGAAGGTTGGGGAGCAAAGTAATCCTCATAGCCCCATTCTGGCCTCGCCAGATCTGGTTCCCTTATCTGCGGTCTCGCAGTGTAGTTCCTCCTTGGATCTTGGATCCCATCCCGGATCCGATTTCGCATCCTGCGGGATTGCAACCCCCAAACCTGGAAAACCTCAAGCTCGCAGCTTGGTTGATCCAGTTCCACTGATGGCAAGGACTCCTGGTATCTCCTCACCAGTGAAAGACATTCTGGTAGCAGCGCACAAACCTACTACCAGAAAAATTTACAGTAGTAAGTGGAAGCGTTTTTCTATCTGGGCCACAGACAAGGGTTTGGATCCCTTTACCGTCCCTATCCCAACTGTTCTTGAATTCTTGTCACATATTTTTCATCAAGGAGCCAGTGCAGCTAGAGTTAAAGTACAGTTGGCAGCCATCTCTCATTTTCACGTAGGAGATGGGCTGGGATCATTAGCTTCAGCTAAAATATGCAAAACGTTTTTGAAAGGAATTTTTCTGCTGAAGCCACCAGTTAAGACTGCGATTCCACCATGGGACCTGACATTGGTTCTGCAGGCATTAACGAGTCCGCCCTTCGAACCGGCCGCCTCGGTTCAATTAAAATTTTTATCCTGGAAAACAGCCTTTCTGATCGCTATTACATCAGCCAGGAGGGTCTCAGAACTTCAAGCGCTTTGCATGAGACCCCCTTATCTAATTTTTCATAAGGATAGAGTGTCTCTCAGGACTAACCCCTCCTTTCTGCCCAAAATGGCCTCTGAATCAAATATTAATCAGTCGATTAATTTACCAGTATTTTTCCCAACTTCCAGAACAAAGGGGAATATAAATTACACAAATTGGACGTGCATAGACAACTGCGCTTTTACTTGGACAGGACGAAGGCTACTCATAGGTCTGATCAATTGTTTGTGTCCTTTGCCAAACCTTCTTTAGGAAAGGCTATTACCTAAGTTACTTTAGCAAACTGGATTTCGCAATGCATCATCCATGCTTACTTAGCCTCGGGGAAACCTGCTCCTTCCGGAGTGCATGCCCATTCAACTCGTTCCATAGCTGCTTCTGCAGCGTTTTGGTCCAGAGTTCCTCTGGATGATATATGTTCAGCAGCTACTTGGTCCTCTTCTCATACATTCATTTCTCATTATAAGTTGGATATGATATCCAGGAGTAGGGCTTGCTTTGGCTCCACAGTGCTCCAGAATATCCTTCCTTGAGGACCTCCCAGGGTTTTTATTAGGTAGCTGGGGACTCTGTCCCACAGGTTACAGAACAAATGAAGTAACTACTTCAGATAAAGAAGTTATGTACTCACCATAACGTTCCATCTGAGTAGGTACTTCATTTGTCTGCAACCGACCCCCCCCTCCATGCCCCCTATCCAGTACCGTGCTTCCTGACTATGAATGACATTGGTTCATGCAGTTAGGCCGTAGGTTATGGTACTTGGTCGAGAGTCTTCGTTGCTAGTTTAGGCAAACTCGATCTGGGGAAAGGGAGTATGTAGCAGGGGATTATGGGTAAGGGGAGGAGCTAGGAGCTCGGATCTTTTAGCTAGTAAAGCTGCCGGCTCGGATCCGAGATCGGATCTGACACCACAGGTTGCAGACAAATGAAGTACCTACTCAGATGGAATGTTATGTTGAGTACATAACTTCTTTTTCAGAGTAATGGTGAGTGTGGAAAAGAGGTGAAGAAGAGAGTACAGGCAGGATGGAGTGGGTGGAGAAGAGTGTCAGGAGTGATTTGTGACAGACGAGTACCAGTAAGATTGAAAGGGAAGGTCTACAAGAGGGTAGTGAGACCAGCTATGTTATATGGGTTGGAGACAGTGGCATTGACAAAAAGGCAGGAGTCAGAGCTGGACGTGGCAGAGTTAAAGATGTTAAGATTTGCACTGGGTGTGACAAGGGTGGACAGGATTAGGAATAAGTATATTAGAGGGTCAGCCCAGGTTGGAAGGTTTGGAGACAAAGCCAGAGAGGCAAGATTACGTTGGTTTGGACATGCACTGAGGAGGGATGCTGGGTATATTGGGAAAAGGATGCTAAGGATGAAGCTGCCTGGTAACAGAAAAAGAGGAAGGCCTAAGATAAGGTTCATGGATGTGGTGAGAGAGGACATGCAGGTGGTTGGTGTGACAGAGCAAAATGCAGAGGACAGGAAGAAATGGAAACAGATGATCTGCTGTGGCGACCCCTAATGGGAGCAGCCGAAAGAAGAAGAAGATACTCCTGAGTGTAGGTACATCCATCAGATTTTAAATACACATTGGCAGATGCTAACTTGTTTTAATGAATTTAGGGATGTATTTCAATGTGGTATAAAAATAGTATATAGGAAAGGAATGAGTTTTAAAGAGATCTTGGAATTTTCTGACAACTGTAATGTTTTGGTCTCTTCCAAAAAGAAGGGTACTCACAAATGTGGACATTGTAACTATTGCAAATATCTTATTGAACTTGACAAGGTATATGTGAATGGTATTTGTATCAGGACACAGTTCCATTGTAATTGTAACACTCTGGGTATAGTTTATTTGGTGCTCTGTCAACAATGCAACTTTTTTTACGTTGGAAAGACTAAATGAAAATTCAGAGAGCGCATTTATAAACACATCTTGGATATTAGGAAAGGTAATACTAACAATGCACTGTCCAAGCATGTTTCTGGTAACGCTAACCATCAGTTTGGGTTTGTAGCCATTGACACTGTTATTAAGAATGTCAGGGGTGGTCCTTGGAATGATTTGGTTGAGTTGAAAGAACTCAGATGGCAGATCAAGCTTAATGCTTATGTCTACCCTGGGTTAAATGATTATGCCTCTATTGCTAGTGTGCTCAAACTTCATTCTTATGTTTTAGACATTTTGATATGTGTAACAAAATTTTTTACATATACAATTAGTTCATTGACTTTTCTTATTTTTTAAGAATTTAGCATGCTTGTTTTTAGGGTGTGTATCTTAAAGGTATTCATTAATTAACCAATTAAATGTGGTGTTAATCATGTGATTTTTGGTGGGTTATTTAAATGTGGAATATACTATGATTCACTTATTTCTGAAGAAGTCTGAGAATATATGTTACACCAACTAGATGTACATATGCACCTAGACTTCTACTTACATAGGACAGAGGACTTTGATTAATTATTTGTATAATTTTCAGACTACAAGAAAGGTGATCCCTGTATCAAAAGTCACTCTTTCAAAATGGCTATCAGATTGTATTACTTTTATTTACAAATCTCAAAACAAAGAACTCCCCAAAAAAGTAAAAGGTCATTCTACAACAGCCATAGCAACCTCTTCTGCATTTCAGGTGAGACTTCCAATTGATACCATTAGTGCTGCAGCAACATGGGCAAGGCCTCATACCTTTATCACTCATTACAAAGTGGATTTGGCCTCCAGGAACAGGGCCTCTTTTGGGTCCACTGTTCTGAAGAATATTCTCCCATGAGCCACCCAGGAAATATGGTGCTAAGGATACTGTCCCAACCAATGTAGAATGAAGGCGAGATAGGACAACATCACATAAAGAAGTTATGTACTCACCATAATGTTCCATGTGTGTTGTCCATCTCACCTTCATTCTTAAATCCCACCTTCCTTCCTCCTACCTTTGGCTTCTGGAGGACAGAGTGGTTACAATTGGAAATAAATGTTCTCCGGCTTTCTTCATTGCTCTATAAGCTTCTAATAGTTTTATTGGTACCTATGGTTATATCAGCAAACAAGATCTGGGGAAATTTCCTAGGGCATCATGGGATAGGGTCACAGCCACAAGCTAGTGGAAGGCCTCCCGCTTTTATATATGGCCGAGTAGGAACCGAGGATCGGTTCAAAACCAGTGAAGAATGAAGGCGAGTTAGACAACACACATGGAACGTTATGGTGAGTACATAACTTCTTTTTTAAATTTATTTCCCATAAAGAATTTTATTACTCAGTTTAAATAGTCTGTCTGGTGGTGTATTTATTAGTTTAAAGATATGTGTATTCAACTGGTATAAACTCAAGTCTTAGCTTCCACTTTTTGAAAATTTACTGCTGAACAGTTGCCAATATATGAATATTTAATAAATGGTTTATGTTAAAAATAAACAGTATTTTGTTCTTGTTTTTGACAATAGTCTGGCACAATGCAGTTTTTATGTAAAGACAGGAAAGGGGTGATGGTAGAGGAGAGGTATTATTAACCTGCCCTGGAAAATACCATGTGTTTGTGTATAAAATAATCGTGACAAGTTTCAATTCTAGTAAAATTGTACTGGAATGAAAGAGGATAGACTATGGTGAGTGAAATCCTGGGAGCCAATGATTATAATTCTGATCTGCAGCTGTACAATGTAAACCCTATTTGGGTATGGCAGGCGGCAGTGTGCATTTATCATGTGTTGTTATGATCAGTTATCCCTTGTGCACTATTTGGTGGTCTCTGTTGCAGATCATTTCCCGGCTCCACAAAGTCTGCTCTTCAATTTTTCTCTTAGAACTAACTAAACTCTCAAAGTAAGCACTAAAACCTTCATTCTACAGCCCAGCACTAACTCAAACTTCTCAGTAAACACTAACAAACTTTAGCAGTACACCCTCTGATACTATCCAGTAGTACAAGGTCCCCTATTCGTCCATTCCAGTCAGTCAATAAACCAGCTCCTTAAACTATCCAGGCATGTCCAAAGTGCAGTTTCAGGTATACTCTCCAGTCCAGCTGGTGAATCTGGGAATCTTGAGGCAATGTTACAATTGCCTTATGTACACAGACAACCCTCTCCTTCTTCCAACAAACTCAAATATCTGTGAGAGATGCAACTATGCAGCCAAACTGGAGGCAGAGCTCTCTCAATCCAAGACTGGGACACCCAGTCAGGAGGAGAAGAAAACCACTCGTACAACAAATCCAGTCTCGCATAGACAAGACGCACCAGCAAACATGACACATAAACTCACAAAAACATACTCGGAGGCTGTAAATAAAAATCTACCAAAACAACAGAGACCTCCAAAGCAGACACCCAAGCAACCACCACCCCACAATAACTTACACGTATCACACACCTCACGAAGTCAGTGTGCCACACAGTCGCAGCCGCCAAGGCTAAATAACACTCCTAATACACTAGTAATTGGAGACTGTATAGTCAGGCACACTGATGTCCCACTCACTAGACTGAACAAGGAGAAGGTCACTGTAAGCTGCCTGTCGGGAGCCAGGATCCGCCACATAACACAAGCACTCAGGTCACTCCACAGCGGGTACAAATATGACTCTGTCATTGTCCATGTTGGTGTGAATGACCTGAGACGTACCTCCCTGGACTACATGAAAAGAGACATACAGGAGCTCTCTGATCATGTAGCCCTGGCTGGTATGACCCTGACCCTGAGTAGCATATTGCCCTCACTAAGAATGATGCCACAGTATAAAGACAAAATGATCAATTTTAATAATTGGCTAAGCTACTGGTGTCATTCAAAGGGGATCCAGTGTCTGTCAGCCTGGGATGACATGCTAGACAAGCCACGTTGCTTCGCCAGGGACAGCTTGCACCTGTCACCTTTGGGCTTTCGAATACTGGCTAAGGCTCTTGCCACCCCCATAGTGCCTTTTTTAGGCAAATCCCAAAAGTCAAACCCACCTCCATAGACAATACCAGAAACAAGAAACTAAGGGTAATGCTACTCAACGCCAGAAGTCTAGACCTCAAGATGCATGCACTCGAGGCACTCCTCAGTATGGAGGAAATCAATATCTGTGCAGTAACAGAAACCTGGTTCAAGGCTCCAGAGAGCACCCCAGCACTACCAGGATTCAACTCATACCATTCTTTTTGACCCCAGAACCCGGACAGAGCTTTGATTTTTATCTTTAAAAATATGACTTAATATCTACACCTCTGGCATTTTTATGTCACTGGTCATATGCTTTAATCAAAAAGGAATATGCACTTTGTTACTCCAGCCACTGGGTGGTGCTGTAATATTGCTTCCAGGTAATTAGAGACTAGTATAAATGCAGGCTGCTACATTTCATTCAAAAAAACTTTATTGTATTCATTGAAAAAGGCTGAATAGCCGAAACCGGTCTGGATTTGGAGGAATTATAAATAAATAATCATTATTTCTTCATCATTGCATGTTCACTATCGTTTTTTGCTGGTCGTTGGTGGTTTACAAAACTACACATGTCCCAACTCTTTTGCCCAATGATTCCTGGAGTTTATAAACTCAAATGCCATGGAACAACTGGTCACCACTCCCACAAGAGGGGACAACATATTGGACCTGGTCATCACCAACATGGGGGCTCAATGTTCTACACCGGAGGTAAATGCCTCGTTGGTAAGATCAAACCACAAACTTATCACAATGGACATCCACATCTCAACACCACCCCCAGCAAAGGAAACCACTGTGAAAAATTTCTCCAAAGCAAACTTCACACTTCTCAAGACCGAGGTGGAAAGTTTTAAAGCCCCCGGGCAAATGGAAAATGGTACCCAAACCGCAGAATCCTTTACAAAGGCACTCTATGAGCACCTACAGGAATGCATGAATCGTGCCAT
Organism: Protopterus annectens; assembly: GCF_019279795.1. Lineage (NCBI taxonomy): Eukaryota > Metazoa > Chordata > Ceratodontiformes > Protopteridae > Protopterus > Protopterus annectens. Next base: position 1,703,366,145 of record NC_056729.1, on the reverse strand, counting down.
CCCAAGTAATTCAAAGACTCACTCCTACAAGAACAGGAGGCCAGTCTGGTGGACCCCAGCCATAAACAAGCTATACAACAGAAGGAGGAAGCTATTACATGACAAGGCAAAATCCCATAAAGGGAAGGTATCCTTGATCAGTACCAGCAAAAAACTTCGATCTCTCATAAAATCATTAAAGGCCAGCTTCAAAAGAAAAATCGCCAAAGACTCAAAAGATAATCACAAGGCATTTTTTAGCTACGTCAAAAATCTGGGTGGCAGCTCACAGATCTGCTCTGAGCTGGTGCATAAGGGCACAAAATACATTGAACCCAAAGACATTGCCAACATCCTGGCAGACAGGTTCAGTGCAAACTTCACCCCCCTTCCCCTCCAAAAGGGCCAGTGACTATCCCAGAAGAATGCAGTCCCACAGACATCACAGACTCACAGGTGAAAGCAGCCTTCTCTAAAGTAAAAAACACAGCATCGATGGGACCAGATGGTATCCCGGGCTGCGTCTTACACGAGCTCCAAAACAAACTAAACCCTCACATGAACTCACTGTTCCAACTCAGCCACATCACAGGCTATGTACCCAAAGAATGGCGTACAGCAACGGTGATCCCACTCCACAAAGGGGGTGCCACAATGGATCCCGGGAACTATCACCCTATAAGCCTGACTAACCTGGTCTGCAAGGCTATGGAGCGCATCATCATGGACCTCATAAACAAAGACATTGGGAACCTCCAAACATTGGACCCAAACCAATTCGGCTTTGTCAAGGGCAGATCTTGCCTCTTAAACCTGGTTGATTTCTTCAAAACAGTTACCAGAGCCTTAGATGAGGGAAAGGTAGTCCACACAGCCTACCTAGACCTTGCTAAGGCCTTCGACACAATACCCCACTCAGGTATCATAAATAAGCTCACCAGCTTAAAGATCAACCCATATGTCACAAGATGGGTTGCAAACTGGCTCAGGGATAGAACTCACATGGTCAGAGTTGCAGGCGCCATGTCCGACTCTAAACCAGTCACAAGTGGCATCCCACAGGGATCAGTCCTGGGACCACTCTTGTTCGGTATATACTTCTCAGAGGTATAAGCAAACACTGGAGGACTGTGGCTGACCAAGTTCGCAGATGACTGCAAACTGGGAGCCATAATCTACTCTCCGGCTGACACAAGCATCCTCCAGAAAGGCCTTATGGAGACTGATACCTGGTGTCAGAACCATGGCCTCAAGCTAAATGCAAAAAAATGTATAGTCATCCCCTTTGGGAAAAACAAAGAACCTACAAACTACCATATAGGAGGAAATCCACTAATTACGGAAGAAGTAATCAGGGATCTGGGGACCCAAGTAGATAGTAACCTCTCCTTTGACAATCACATTGCCAAAGTGGTTAGAAAGACCTTCTATATAGCCCGCCTAATCACAAAAGGGTTCACATCTAGATCAAGAGAGGTCATCGTGCCCCTCTATACATCACTTATCAGGCCCATAATTGAGTACAATGCCCCTTTTGGGATGTACCTTACCAGACACCTGCAACAGCTGGAGAGACCTCAAAAATACCTCACCAAGAGAATCGTGGGCCTCAAACAGTTGCCCTATGCAGCTCGACTAAAGAAACCCCAGCTATACTCAGTTGCTTACCGCTTACTCAGATGTGATCTCTGCCTGACATACAAGACCATGTCCAACCCGGAATTGTTCGACATGCTCCACCTCAAGAAAACCAAATCCACTAGAGCTACATGCTCTAGGGATTTAAACCTTAACACAACAATAAATAGGACATGCTGGCGGGATAGATTCACATCCCAAAGGCTTCCCGCACTCTGGAATAGGATCCCAGTCCGTGTTAGGCAGAGCCTCTCACTGACCCTCTTCAAGAGGAATCTTGACGAGTGGATGGGTAATCGTAAATTTGCTCTTGGGATCACTTCTATGGCCCTGCTGGACAGAGGCTCGGGAATCTAGTCTAAAAGGGGTGGCAAAAGCCAACAAATTCTGGCTAGGCTTATAAATGCCCTAGTACCTACCTATGAACCTATGAGACAATAGACCCTAATAGTCACTTATTAATTTGTGGCAGTGGACTGGATTTTGTCACAGCTAGTCAATGAGAATAAATAAAAGTGCCAGACATTTGTTGCTATTGGTCTGGTAGGCTCTAAAGGCTCATCACCTTAGTTTACTCTCTTATTTCAGCTTTCAGAGTTCATTTATTTAGTTCACCCCCTTTCAAAAATGCTGCCAGACTCCTCATGCTTGACAACATATTGCCCACCCTATCCACCGACTTCCTGCTTCTCAGACTTGTGTACCTCTGGCCCTCAATTCATAATCACAGCAATTGGCAGTTGAGGAAAAGAGGTAGTTATTGGCTGTCTATGTATTGAACTGCTTGCCACATAAGTCACAGAAGATTTAATTAGCATATCATCCGCATAATGTGGCCAGGAAGTGGTAGCATGGGCTGTAACTGCGTGTGTATATAAGGGATCCTTACTTAACTGTGAGTCTGTTTGCTACAACTGCTAATTCCAGAAGTCTATTTTTTTTATTCCTGTTATTCCCCTTTCCTCATGGTGAAGTGACCTTGGAGTCTGTATCTCTCTCTCTCTCTCTCTCTATAGATATATACATATATATATATGTACACACACACAAATATATATAGAGAGAGGGGGAGAAAGCATATAGGGAATAAAACTTTCTAAATGGGGTGTTCAAGCAAAAAAAAAAAACACACACACACAAGAAAAAAATGGCCTTTTCTAATTGCTGTCTCTTGCAAAAAAGCTAAAGAGTAGAGCCCAAATGTAGGTAGAGCACACCCATTATGAATCAAACCACTGTCCACCATGATCTTGTCTTGGGGTGAGGGGAAAACCATTTGGTTTGATGGTTTGGGTTGAGTAAGTAAAGAAGGAAGTGCCTTAGGACATCATTTGTATTTTGCAAATGAAAAAAGTCCCTTTTTTCTAGAGATCACTGTCTGACAGTGGTGGGTTTTTTTTCTTATTTTTTTGTAGGCGCGGTTCTTTCATTGTAGATAGTATCCTAGCCTGTTGAGTTTGTGATACTTGATAGGGCCCTATTCAGACATGGGAAATGGAGCTACAGCTCCATCAATAACCATGTCTAGTCATGTCTGTACCTCATTTTTATGAGAAATGAAGCTCCCAATTTAAAATTCAGAAACTATTGACGTAAGTTTTTTAATTCATTTAAATGGTAGCATCCTAAATCCTTTTCCATGAGGTATAGCAGCATAAGGACTTGGGAGTTAAGAAAAGTGTTAATGCTTGTTGGACCATTGGTACCATGTGTCAGATATGTCCCAGGTTCATATGGTCGTTTGGGGTTCAGTATGGTGAATGAACAACCTATAACTTGCTTACTTTTCCTTGGGTGTCTTTAAATAAACCACCATGCTAAGTTTATCCATAATGACAGTACATACATGTAAAATGACTCAGGGCTCCAACACCCAAAGACTCACTACCCTGATACTACCCATCCCATATCTGTGGAATTAAGATATAATATTGTTATGTCCTGGGTATTATTGGTTAGGCTTGTAAAGGATCTTCTGCCATTAGCCTAGTAATCACCTATGAACCTATGGATATGTATGATTAGCCAGATTAAATGTGGGATGCAGGGATAACAAGACTGAGAATGCATGTACATCTAACTATCTGATTATCACTGATGCCCATACATGTCAAGCAGAGCACCTCGCTCACCCTGAGGAGTGGATGGGAAACAGAAAATTCACCCCAGGGATAACTCCAGTGGCTCTACTCGACAGGGGCACTGGGAACTAGGGTCAGGTGGCACTATGCCAGGGTAATCCTATGGCTAGGCTTGTAATGGCCTCAGGGCCATTATCCTAGTACACACTTATGAACCTATGTCAGACCAAGGAGGAAGGTGGAACGTAAAGAGCATGACACATCCATCCTTGCTTGCATGTGGGATCCACCACACAGCTTATACCCATAAGTACTATGGGCAATCTATGGTTCTTGGTTTTCATACAGAGTACCTGGGGTCAACAAAAAAGAACCCAGAAATATTAAAAGAGAAAAGCATGCCAATGATAGCTACTTATAAGTACCTTAACTTTGCAGTTCTTCATTAGCCAGTTTGGGCTTACCTAACACACATATGCGCTGTAGATGTACACTATGTTCTTGGTGAAGATTTTAGTGACACTGTCAAAGATGACCTAAAAACAATGAATATTTCATTAAATACTGTGGAACACAAAGTTGTAACTCAGTGGAAACAGTTAGCCCAGTCACTTACATCAGGAAATAAATGAACAAGCAAATGACCATGTTGTTGATATGGGAAAATGAAAAATGACATATAATAGGCATAGGAGTATGTCAAAAAGTTAATGAAGGCAATGCTTTGGCTTGATCAAAAGCTAGAGCAGAAAGTATTTTAAGAAGTAAACCATCGCGGGAATGGAGAAAGTAGATTTGCCAGTAGGGATGACTGCAATTAGGGGTACAGAGAATAGACAAGAGGGGGCTGGAATTTACTGAAGAAAACTGGCAAAAGGACCCAATGTATGTGAGCAAATAATTAGAGAGGGAACAATAATAAAATGGCAAGAGGCCAAGACTTCATTTGGATTGCAGGCTAGTGATTGCCTTCTCTATCAAGGGTTGATATCAGACAAAAAGAAAGGAATATGGGGATCCTGCGTGAAAGACCAAGACTGGTAGAGTCCTTTGTAGAATCTAGAACAGAAGGTGATGTTAAAAAAGGATAATTAATAGGACATATAGAATATTACATGATAACTATAGGAATCAATCAGAGGAGGTTAGAAAGGATTAGGAAGAGAGTTTGGATAAGTAACTCACAAAGAAACAATGGGAGATATGTGTATGTCTGCCAAATATGCATCAAATTCTGGAACAGTGTTCCTCACCCCATTCCCAGTCTTGAAAGCCCATCTGTATTGGTATCACTACTCCCACTGCGGTGCTGCACTGACATATCATATGCTTGCAACCCTAGGCTCCATCTTAGCAACTTGAAATTTTGCTGGCAGGCTCTGATGTTCTTCGTCTTCCCTTGCTGCAGTCCTGACAATTGGGTATAGTCCGCGTCCCAGTCGGCCCGAATACCAGAGTATAAGGCTGACGTCGGTCATGGCGCCTTAGACTGACGTCAGTACGTCAGGGTACTAATGCGCATGACCGACGTCATTTCCTCAGTCTTTTTTGCCGCATGGTCCGATGCAGAAGCAATTTTGCGAGTGCAGGTTGGCGTTCTGAGATTTTCCGAAACCGGAGTTTCAGACCGAATACAGAGTTGGCTAAGTAACCCGTTAGGAACATTTTGGTTTTTCTTGCCTCAGTATTTAACCGGATGTCAGAAAAAGTGAATAACTGTATTTCTTGTGGGAAGCAGATACCGCATAGGGATTATCATACATTGTGTATACCTTGTTTAGGGCCTGAGCACGACGTTGTTGGTTGCCGCTCTTGTGCTAGATTTAACAAGCGCACTATTAAGAGGAGGCTTGATTGTGCTAGGTTAGTGTTTGGGAAGCGTTGCAATTATACTATGCCGTTGGATGCTCCGACGCCTGCTTCATCTAAGAAGCGCAAGGACAAAACAGTGAAGTCTAGGGGTGAGGAACCGGCAGTCCCGGACGTCCGGTCCTTTAGAAGGCTCAGGGGAGCCAGAGGTTTTGCCAGGAGTCTCTATGGAGTCTCAGGCAGATACTTTACTGTTACAGGATGTGCCCTCTCAGGAGGTAGGCCAGGCTGAGGGGGCTTCTCAGGTAACTGTTCTTCCCTCTCTTCCCAAGGTAGTTAGGGCCTCTCCTTCTGTTGCCAAAGCTTCTTTTAGAGGAAGGCCAAGTTCAGCTTCTGTAGGGGCTTCTCCTAGCATTTCGGGCTCTGTGCCTAAGAAACATATGCTTAAAATGGCAGAAGATTTGATTACTCTGATTAGAGGTTCTATGCCCCCACCTGATAAGAGGCCTAGGGTGGAACAGGAGTTTGATAGTTTTGAACAGTGTTCACAGGCTTCAGAGTCTTCTGTGGAAGACTTGCAAGAGTTTCCTACTTATTCTGATTCTGATGTGGATGATTCCACTCCTTCAGCTTCTCCTCCTGAGGATTTTTCATTTTCAGAGACTCTTCACTCCATGAGGGAGCACTTTAAATGGGAAGGCCAAGATTACTCTGACTCCAGAAAAGGCTTAGGGAATTCTTGTTTTGCCCCAGCATAGGCCCTTAGCTATTCCTCCTGTGTTGAATGTGGTGGAGGATGTTTTGCAGAGGCTTCTCTGAACCCTGATTCCTTGCCTCCTGCTCCTGTTAAGCCTGATAGGTATTATAGGGTGCCCGAAGCTCATAAGTATTTGTTTAAGAGTCCCAGGGCGGACCCAGAAACTGTTTCTCAGGGGCCTAAAGGTGTTAAAGCTTCTGTGGTTAAAAATCCTGTACCCTCTGATAAAGAGGCAAGGGCTTTGGATAGGTGGGGTAAGAAAGTATATACTTCTTCCACTCTAGCCATGAGGGCGTTGAATTGTCAATTTCATATGCTGAAATATCAGAATTATCTCCTTTCACAATTGAAATCTAAGGTGGATGCTTTGGCGGAAGGTATTGAGTGTAAAGAATTGCTGGATTTGGTTCATGTGTCTGAACAAGTGGGTAAGCATTCTTTGCAGTGTGGTTTTGATGCTGTTCAGGCCTCCTCGAGGGTGGCTGCTACTAGTTCTGTTCTTCGCAGACATGCATGGTTGAAGGATCAGAATTTAGCTGAGCATGTTAAGACCAGGATTTTGGATGCTCCTTTACAGTCTGATGTGTTGTTTGGACCGCCTGTGGAAGCAGTTTTAAAGAAAATGGAGGACAAAGCTAAGTCTATGCAGACTGTTAAAGATTTTTGCAGGTGCAGCCTCAAGTTTAGTAGAAATTGGCCTGCTAAGGGGTGGACATATCCTGCTTATGGTTCCCAGTCTAGGGGTAGGTCTAGACGTGGTAGGGGCAGGGCTCAAGGTTCTTTAGGCCTAGATCAGACAGTTCACCTGCTCAGACTTCTGGTGAGGGCAGGGGTCAGTCCTTTCGTAAGCAGAACCAATGACCTGCCTTTTCAGCTGCCAGTGGACTCTCGTCTGGCAGCTCCTTTGGGAGGAAGATTGTCTCTTTTCAAAGAAAATTGGGATTTAATCACTCAAGACAGATGGGTGCTGGATATCATTCATCACGGGTACAGATTTTATTTCCACACAATGCCCCTTTCAAAGGCATGCCAGATGTTCCTCCTCCACAAAGAAAAGAGGCTCACAAGCAAGTTTCTCAGTTACTCCAGATAGGGGCTATTCAGCCAGTCCCTGTGTCAGAAAGGGGCTTCGGATTTTATTCTCGCCTGTTCCTAGTACCAAAGAAGGGGAACACGTGGAGACCAATTTTGGATTTATCTATCCTCAACACTTATCTGGACATTCCCAAGTTCAAGATGTTGACGTTACAGCAACTGTTACCTCTGCTGGGCAAGGATCACTGGATGGTAACTTTGGATCTCAAGGAAGCTTACCTTCATGTGCCCATAAGGCTAAGTTGCAGAAAGTATCTGCGGTTTCGAACTGGAGATTTTCATTATCAGTTCTCTGCATTGCCCTTTGGCTTATCTACTGCGCCCAGAGTATTCACAAAGGTTCTGGCTCCAGTGATAGCTTACTTCAGGCTTCAAGGCATTCAAATTTATCCTTACTTGGACGACTGCCTGATTCTGGCTCAAGAAAAGGAACACCTTCTACAGCATCTGGAATATGTCATAGCAGTGCTAAGATGCCTAGGGTATTCTGTGAACGAAATAAAGTCCAGTCTAGTACCCTCTCAAGACATGTGCTTTCTGGGTGTGAGACTGAATACAGCAGCCCAGATGGCCTTTTAACCCCGGACAAACAAAAGAGTCTGTCACTTTACTTCCATCAACTATCTCATCAGTCCGTGCTGACTGCAAGGACAGTCCTTCAAGCATTAGGGTTCATGGCATCTTGTATTCTGGTGCTTCCCAATGCCAAACTGCATATGAGGAAGCTGCAATGGTATCTCAAAAATGTATGGACACAGCACTGCCAAGATTTGGACACTGTCATTCAAATAATACCTTGCCTTCAACAGGAATTCTTGTGGTGGGCTCAGGAATGTCACCTAAACAAGGGACTCTCTGTGACCCGGCCAGAGGCGAGTCAGATTTTAACGACAGATGCCTCGGACACTGCTTGGGGAGCTCATCTAAATGGAAAGTGGATACAAGACAAGTGGCCTGCCAGACTACAGCATCTACATATCAACATGAAGGAGATGTTAGCAGTCCAGTTTGCATTGATGGCGTTCAAGGAGTTACTTCTTCCAGGGCAGGTGTTGATTCTGACAGACAACACAACTGTCATGTGGTACATCAACAAGCAAGGGGAACACATTCTTATCCTCTATGCAGGCAAGCAATGATTTTATGGGAGACTGCGTTAAGCCTGCAACTGACTCTTCAGGCAAGGTTTCTGCCAGGAGCACAGAACTCCTAGCAGATGTATTAAGCAGACAAATCATGGATCCCCACGAGTGGAAACTGGATCTTCATGTATTTCAGAAATTGACAGTGTCATGGGGAACTCCAGACATAGATCTGTTCGCTTCTCCACTAAACCACCAGCTGCCAAAGTATTGCACAAAGGGGTTTCATCACACAGCTTGGAAAGTGGATGCTCTGTCTTTCAGTTGGAAAAACCTTCATGTCTATGCCTTTCCACCTCTACCTCTTCTTCCAAAGGTATTACTAAAGGTCAGACAGGACAGGCCAAGGATGATTTTGATAGCTCCAGATTGGCCTCGGCAACACTGGTACCCACTTCTAAGGAGTCTTGTAAAGAAGCCTCCATGGCCTTTACCTCTGATTCCTCATCTGTTATCTCAGAAGGACGGTCATCTGCTCAATGTCAAGCTTCAATCTCTTCATCTCACAGCTTGGCATATTCTGTGTTGAAGCATGGTAGGTCTCAGCTTCCTCAACAAGTTTTAAATGTGATTATGGAAGCTAGAAGGCCTAGTACTAGGAGAGTGTACGCAGAAAAATGGAAGAGATTTTTATTTTGGAGTACAGCAAAGAATTTGGAGATTTCAGAGCCTAATTTGAGTGTGGCTCTTCAATATCTTACTGAATTATTGGACAAAGGTTTGTCTTTCTCTTCCATAAAGATTCATGCTGCAGCAATTTCAGCTCACTATGATTGTGACCCACCTTTGTTTTCGCATCCGTTGTTCAAGCAGTTTCTTAGAGGGGCAAAGAATATAAGACCCGCACGTAGAGCTCCTACTCCTGCTTGGGATCTCAATTTTGTGTTGGAAAAACTTACTCTACAACCTTTTGAGCCTGCAGCTACTGCTGAATTGAAATATTTGTCATGGAAGACTGCTTTTCTGTTGGCTATTACTTCTGCAAGAAGGGTGTCTGAGTTGCAGGCCCTTATGGCAGTAGAGCCCTTTTGATTTTCCATAAGGACAGGGTATCATTACGTACTAATCCTTCCTTTATGCCTAAGGTGGTTTCTAGTGTGGCTTTAAACCAAACTATTCATTTGCCTACGTTTTTGCAGATCCTCAAAATAAAGGGGAAAAGATTTTGCACACTTTAGATGTACACAGGCAATTGCGTTATTATTTGAGCAGGACTAAAGATTTTAGGCAGTCTCAGCAGTTACTTGTTTCTTTTGCTTTAAGTTCACAGGGCAAGCCTGTGTCAAAACAAACTATTTCTAGGTGGATTGGCTTTTGCATTGCATTTTGTTATTCCCATCATGGCAAAGAGGTTCCAGCTGGGATTAGGCCTCATTCCACTAGGGCTACTGCCACTTGAACAGCATTTGTAAGGGGTGGCAACTAAGGATATTCTGGAAGCAGCTACTTGGAGTTCAGTGCATACTTTCTCTAGGCATTATCACCTGCCTATCTACTCTAAGACTAGAGCTGGTTTTGCCACAGCTGTTTTACAAGGCATGTTGTCAGCTCCTGCTACTTTATAATTTGCCAGCCTCCCTTACCTCTGCTTTGGGATTCTACCCAATTGTCAGGACTGCAGCAAGGGAAGACGAAGAACATAGTACAGTTTTGTACCTACCATAAATGTAGATGTTCGAGGATTCCCTTGCTGCAGTCCAATTTACACTCCCTCCTTCCCTCTGTGTTTCAGGGTGGTTGTGTAGGTGAGTTTACATGCTTATATTTTTTGGTATATATTACTGTATATATTGTACATGTTTTTTGGTGCAGGTTGTTTTTGGAACTTGTCTTTTTGGGTCTTCTGACATCTGGGGCAAGAAAAGACTGAGGAAATGACGTCGGTCATGCGCATTAGTACCCTGACGTACTGACGTCAGTCTAAGGCGCCATGACCGACGTCAGCCTTATACTCTGGTATTCGGGCCGACTGGGACGCGGACTATACCCAATTGTCAGGACTGCAGCAAGGGAATCCTCGAACATCTACATTTATGGTAGGTACAAAACTGTACTTTTAACCATATTAGGGGGTTGTAATCTGTCATAACAGTGAATTTCCTTCCATACAGATAAGGCTGAAGTTTCTGCAGTGCCCACACTATGGCTAGACATTCCTTTTCTACAGCTGCATAGCATTCCTCCCTGGGTGGAGCCTACGACTGATGTAAACCACTGGGTGCTCTTCCCCCTCTGAAGAAATATGTCTAAGTATAGCCCCCACCCCATGGTTTAGGTTCATAGGTTAGTACTAGGCTAACTGCCCTTGCGAGCCATTTTAAGCCTAGCCAATTATCCCTTGTGAGACTCAAACCCTGTACCTTGTGTTTGTAAGGCAAACACCTTAACCATTAGGCCACCCTCATCCACTTGCACAACAAATTATTTGCTGTAATCTGGACTGGCTAACACATGGGGTCCTCCCAAAGCTTCTTTAAGCTTCTGGAATGCCTGCTCACATGCTAGGATGCACACTACCTTATCTGGCCTGTTCTTCCTTGTTAGGTCTGTGAGGGGAGCAGCTATGGTACTATAACTGGAGACGAACTTTCTGTAGTACCCTACTCTCCCTAAAAATGCCCTCAACTGCTTTTTAGTAACAGGTGCAGAGCATGCCTGAATGGCTTCCACTTTGGCAGGTTCTGGCCTTCTCTTACCACTCCCCACTCTTTGTCCTAGGTAGGAGATCTCCGCCAAACCCACTTGACATTTGCTCAGCTTAATGGTCAACCCTGCCCTCTGTAGTCTGCCCAGCACCTCCCTGACATGCTGAAGGTGCTCTGGCCAGGAATGGCTGTAGATGGCAATATCATCTAGGTAAGCAAGGGCAAACCCTCTGGATCCTACTAGGGTATGATCTACCAGTCTCTGGAAAGTCGCTGGGGCATTCTTCATCCCAAAGGGCATTTTTGTGAACTCATACAAGCCAAAAGGAGTTACAAAGGCTGACTTCTCTCTAGCACTGGGAGTCAAGGGCACCTGCCAGTAACCCCTGGTAATATCAATGGTTGTAAGATACTTAGCCCCACCCAGCTGCTTTAGGGCCTCATCTGTCCTAGGCATGGGATATGCATCCGACTCTGTGTGACTATTTAATTTCCTGTAGTCCACACAGAACCTGGTGCTGCCATCCTTCTTTGGCACCAGCACCACTGGGGAGGTCCAGTGACTGTTGCACTCTTGAATCACCCCTAGTTCCAACATTTCCTTTACCTCCTCCCTCAGAGTCTGTTTGACTCTCTCAGGCACCCTATAAGGGGCCTGCCTAATAAGCCTTTGGGGTCCTGTATCCACCTGCTGCTGCACTAGATGGGTGCACCCTGGTTTCCTAGTGAACATGTCCCCAAATTCCTGCAACATTGCTCAGATTTCTTTAACCTGGGTAGGGGATAGCTGCTGAGACATTGCTACCCCTTCCACTGAGGTGACAGCCCAAGCCTCACTGAGGAGATCAGTTCCCCAGATCTCCCTCAGACTCCTCCTGCAATCCACTGCAAATGCTCAGCACAAGGGCCTCCCTATCATGGTAAGGTTTCATCATGTTAACATGGTACAATTTGTGCCCCTGCTGTCTGCCTAGGGATCTAGGTACCAGATCTCAGCCTAGCTGGGCAAGCTAAAATCTCCAGCAACCTCTGTGTCCAACCAGTGCTTCGTGTCCCTGCCTAAGTAGCTGGCACACACACACACACGCACACACACTTTGAGATAAGAGTTTACACAACCACACAGACACCTCTGGGGAAGGCTGGCACAGGTTCTCCAGCTGTGCCCCTTTTACCCAGACTATATGGTAGTACCCTGCCATCACCCAGCTAATAATTATCAGCTACTCAAAGGCCCTTAAAAGGGTGTCCAATTATTACTGTGCAATATTATTATCCAATTGGTAAGTGTGACTAATCAGTCAAAGCTTAATTGGAGTGACATGGACAGTAAACTCTATAAATATGCAATGTACTGTAGAGCTTAAATTATCTCTACACAAACCAGCCACAGTTAAAATGTTTTAAAATATTTAATAATAAATAATTAAAACCACAAGACAATACTTTCTACTATACAGTCAGTGCTAGTCAAGAGTTCAGAGATCACACAGAAATACTTATAATAATTCAGTAGTACAGTTCTAACATCACAGATAAAACAGTCTAATCTTTCTAGTTCTAGCTAGCTCTAAAAGAAAGCACAATTCTAAGATAACTTACATAAGACAGCAGGCAGAGTGCTGATGAGTTGTATGGTCAAGACAAAAATGCTTAATGTCTTCTGATTCTCTCTGTTTAAATTGCTATTGCAGTTCTGATAAACATTACATCATTATTTTACACTTTCCTGGCTGGAGTTCCCAGGCTACACATTAACTGCATTTACATTCTTAACATCTCCCTTTTTTATCTTGCAGCTGGTCAGGAAACAGAACAATAAAAATACATTTGCATGTGTAAATCTAGCAATTTAATTCTTGGTTAAAACAATAGAAAGAATTTCTTCCTCTAGACTTTTCGGCACCACTGTCTACTTCAAAAGGTCACCAAATGCTATACATTGGTCAGTAGAGTGCACTGTTGTCACATTTATTTCCAGTTCCACATGTAACAGTATTTCTTTACATTTAAGACAACAAGCCTGAAGTTTACATTTATTTTCTTTCAATTAGGAAAACAAGTCTGTAGTTCAACATTCATATTTACAAATGACAGAATTATCTGTAAAATTCTATCTGGCTAGTCTGGCAGCCTTCACCCTTCTCTACCAGTCTTCACAGTGTTTACAAGGGTATTTCTATATTCCAAGCAGTCTCCAAAGAATTTTTCCTTAGGTAGATTGCTAATGTTGGAGGTATGATTGGAAATAAGTTAACTGGGAACATATTTTTAGGAATGTAATGAATTGGCAGACTTTAAAAATTCCCTGCAGACTACTCTGTCAGAAATACTGAGTAAGCAAATTGATGTAACTAAGTAAATGATTTTTTAAACTGTGATACAGAATAAAAATTGCCAAGACATAAGAAGGCCTTACTGAGTTTAATTCTGGTGGCTGCCAAAAAAAGCAATTACTAGAAAATGGAAATCAAAGTTTAAACCAACTATACTAGAAGTAGTGAATATAGTAACAGAGATAAAAGAACTGGAAGTAAACTCTTTAAAAAAGGATAGGAGGAGCAAATTTCATAGAAAAAATGGGAATTGTGGGAAGAACACATGCAGAATAATGTACAAAAAAACTTATGTAATAGTGTAGATTATTCCTACTTACCATTTATTGACTTGTATTAGACATTTCTGTGCCATAGGTGTATATATTTCTGCTTCTTATTCTGTACTTTACTGGTATAACTGGAGCTTTTCTTCCCGGGCCTCCACTGAAAAAGGACTTGTCCAGTTGAAATTCCCCAGTTAACAAATGTAAAATAAACAAATAATAAATAATAAAATAATATTTTGGAGGAATGAGATTTAATGGATGGCAGGAACTGAATGAGCTATGTAATGTTTGACTGCATAGAAGATTACATGTGATGTATAAATTTGCAAATAAAATATGTCAATACGGTTTGTTTTCGTTTATATAAATGTATGATTGCCTACATCATAAGTGATAAGTCGATAAAGATGTTTCATGTTTTAAAAAAAAAAAAATAGAGAAGAACATACTGTTTTCCACTCATACAGTAGTACTTCTGATGGGGCCACCAAGTCAGATTAATTCCATGCTGAGGTAACAAGAACTTAGGTCAACTGAACTGACAGGTAGGTAAATACATATCAGGCAGGCATTTCAGCTGTGTTATATTATTTACCATATGTAAGCTGTTGAGTTCTCACAACACAGGGGATCTAGACTGACTTCTTTTATCCTAACTACCCCTCTTAAGTAGCAGACAGGTATTTTACTTGATGGCTGTAGTCATGGTAGGAAGTATAAACCAGAATACAGCATCAGAAGCTCAAAAATCTTCAAAGTACACAGGTATGGGTAAGACTTTTAAGTGTTTATAGCAAAATTGACCCCCATTATGCATGTAGAGCTCAACAGTTCCAAAGAGTGAGGTGAGGCAGGTCTGATCCCTGAATCTGGCACTATGCTTCTGAAATTATTCCCTATATGAGGGAAATATTCAGATGACCAGGGAATATGCACTCTAGTATAGCATCCAAAATAAAGCAATACTGTTGGGCATGCATTTTTCTATATACTTTTTCCACCTCCGTAGGGCTCTGCCAGATGGCTGTGGCCAATAAACCCATTTATTGTACAAGGTGAAAAACCTGGGATCTCTGGGCTTGACAAGAGTCCTACAGTCCCATTTATTCAAACTTCATGAGTCCCATTAGCCCACTCATTTCCAGTGGCAAGAGTTAGGTAGCAGGGTGTGAGCCAGCTAGTCTGTCCAATGGAACAGCTTACCCCTGGAGCAGCTGTCCATCAGCAATGCTCTGTTAAGTTTTGTGATCCTGCCCTTCACCTGCTTCCATTAGATGTTGCCCAAATGGCATACTAGAGCTGCCGCCCTCTCTCTGGAATAGGTGACCCAGGAGTACCACTCACTCCAATTATCCCCATCCCATCCCCACCAGTGCCTATGCCACTAAATGAACACAGGTGATCTGGATCTCAGTTAGAGCTTTGTGCTTTTGCACCACAAGGGTATATCTTGTGTGAACTAATTTTGAAATATCAGTAATGTAAAGCTGAATATGGATATTGCTGGCATTTTAATATGCCAGTTCTTTCCTTGTTCCAGATAGTGATCTTGGCTTAGAGGTTGTGGATATCAAAGAAGAGGAAAGAGGTGAGTTTTATATTCTATTTATTTTCATGTTTTCTCTTTTCCTCCAAGTTTGTGCAACCTCAGTGGTAGTAAGGGATAGAGATTGGGGGTTTAAGAACAGAGTGCCTTTATCAGGAAGGAAGGAAATGCTTATTTTCAGGTTAGTTGGACTTACCTTATCTAAGGGGCCCTTTGCTGCAGAAAGCAATCAGTTTAGAGCTGATTTACAGCAGGGCTTACCTGTCCTCAGAGGCCAGTGGTTGCAGAAAGTAATCATTTCAGACCTTGTGGATAGCGGGAATTACGTGACTTCAGAGGCCCTTTGTTTTAAAATGCAATAAATTCTAATCATTGCAAAAAGCAATACTTTCTTAGCTGGAGCACAATGGATCATACCAAACCTCAGAGGCCCTTTGTTACAGAAAACATTCAGTTCAGAGATAGCATGTTCTTGAGCTTACCTGACCTCAGAAGGCCCTGTTTGCAAAAAAAAGCATTTTAGAGCTGGTGCATGCCAGGAGTATTCTGACTTCAGTGGTCCTTGAATGCAGAAAGAAATCAGTTTAGTAATGAGCATAGCAGGACTTCTGTGTCCTCAAGGACCCTTTGCTGCAGAAAGCAATAATTTCCAAGATGGTGTATAGCAGGACTTATGTGAGTTCAGAACCCTCTGTTTTTAGAAAGGAATTAGTTTCGACCTAGTGCATTGTGGGACTTAACTGATCTCAGAGGCCTTTCATTGCAGAAAACAATTGGTTCTGAGCTAGTACTTAGCAGGATTTACCAGACCTTAGAGGCCATTTGTTGCAGAAAGCAATCCTTTCTGAATTGTATGTAGTGGGATATACATGACTTCAGCGATCCTTTCGTCACAGAAAGGTGCATAGGTTAGTACTACGCTAACTGCCCTTGCGAGCCATTTTAAGCCTAGCCAATTATCCCTTGTGAGACTCAAACCCTGCACCTTGTGTTTATAAGGCAAACACATTAACCATTAGCCACCCTCCCAATCAGTTTAGAGCTGCTGCATGCCAGGACTTTCCTGACTTCAGTGGTCCTTGAATGCAGAAAGCAATCAGTTTAAAGATGGAGCATAGCAGGACTTCTGTGTCCTCAAGGGCCCTTTGCTGCAGAAAACAATCATTAATAAGATGGTGTATAGCAAGACGTTGTGACTTCAGAACCCTGTTTCTAGAAAGGAATTGGTTTAGAGCTGGAGCATTGTGGGACTTAACTGATCGCAGAGGCCTTTCATTGCAGAAAAACAATCTGACTGAAATATCAGTAATGTAAAGCTGAATATGGATATTGCTGGCATTTTAATATGCCAGTTCTTTCCTTGTTCCAGATAGTGATAGTGGTGGTTAGCAGAATTTACCAGACCTTAGAGGCAATTTGTTGCAGAAAACAATCATTTCTAGCTTGTATGTTGTGGGATCAGGGATGCCAGATTTCCAGAATAACAGGTTGGGACAGCTACCATTTCAAGTGACCAAAAAAAAAAAAAGTTATTTTCTTATCATGCTCATTAAACCCATTAAATTAATAGTACTTTACAAAAAAGTAGTATTATGCAGAAATGTAATGTATGACAACCATCACTTCAGTTTCACCTGTTTCAAATATCATGCTGTTACAACAGCTGTACAGCTAGCGATTGGACCAGTCAGCAAGTGCCGTTTCAGCTGCTATCACCTCGCTTGTTACCAATCCTTCTATTTCCACTGTTAGCTTGCAAAGATCTGCCTCTACTACGGAAACTGTCACTCTGCATGAATGCTGTTTCAAATATCTAGTCCTGTATTGCAGGTACCACAGGATGTGCCATTTAGAAGCTGTTTTCTTTTTTTGTCTGTTCAGCCCACAATATCACATATGTTTGTTTGTGACTTTCGGCTTTTCCCGGTTAAGGGTCACCACATTGGAACTCCGGTCCACTAATGATTGGCAGTTGATTTTTACGTATCGGCTTGCCAGGCCTGACGCACAACCTTCAACGAAGGTACGCCCATTCACGCATGTCTCCAAGCAGAAGACACTCTATCTGGGAATCGAACCAGACTGCGTCTTACTGTGAGGCGACAACGCTACCGCAGCACCACCACCGCGAGTCTATATTTTCTTTTTTCAGGATAACAAATTCAGTTACACCTGAATCACGTTATGTTCTTAATTAAATCAAACCCCAAAATAATACTGTAAAAGTATGTATTCTGTTATTTTAAATGGTACAGCAAAATACTGAAGATTTACGTGTTATGTCAGATATGCACATACTGAAGAATAATTAGGGAAAATAACAGTATCTCGAGTAATGCAGCCCATCCCAGTGTAGTTGTCTGCAAATTTCATAATAATATCTTAAATAGTAAAGAAATATTGTCAATCAAAACTGGAGTCAAATACAAGCCAGAATGTCATTCTGGGACTAACATACTGTAGATCAGGGGTGTCCAACCTTTTCAGTTGCAAGGGCCAAATTGAGTCAACAGAAATGGTCTGGGGGCCGCATGATGTAAAATATACCATGTAGATGGGGCAAGTGAGGACCCAAAAAAAAAAAAAAAAAAGGTCTCACGTTAACTGAAGAGCAAAAAAAAAAAAAAAAAAAAAGGTCTTTAATACAGAAACATTGCAGTTCCGCACGCATTCAATGGCCTGATCAAATGTACAAAGAAATAATACTTTTCTGTTTTCTGTTGCCAGTGCTTCTACCCTGTGTACCCAGGATTCACCACACTTTCCTTACTGTCTTTTTACACAGGCTGCCCACTTTTAAAAAAACTAATATAGTTATACCTAGGCCCCTTTCTGTTTTGGATGTGGCCAGTAGCTCACTATCCATTATTTAATCTCCTTGGGTTTTATTACAGAGGTGCATTTTTATGCACAATGTTTATTGCAAAAAAACAAATGAACATTCAAAGTCAATAAAAGAAAATTGCAGCACACATACAGATAAAATACTATGACTTCCTGTGTAACTTTATTAAACAGTTGTTAAATACCAAATTTCTCAACCTAGCTAACAGATATTTTCCCCATAAATTAATTTTAATGATTGTCAGATAACAACATTCTCTGACTAGATAAATAATTACTTGTTAACAGTATGAATTAAAAAGAGACCCCCAAAAATATGCATACTTTCTGAGTTCTTTTCCTTTCCCTATCCTCATTAATCTGTTTTCATAAAGCCCCACATCTTGGCCAATCCTGTGCCATGCTTTTTTTTTCAGTTTTTAAGTACTATAACTATAACAAAATTCAACAGCACTACTTTTCTTGCAGTGTCTTGTCTGCTCTTCCAAACATGGTAGTATGGAAGGTAAAACCTAGGAGCCAAAATTTTGTATCTGAAGCAACAGAAGAAATTGCCCTTTTACCAAGATTACTGCATCGATGGTTTGACTCAAACAATATCTACTTAAAACTAAATTGCAGAAAACAGACAAGACGTACTTGTTGACAATCAAACAGTGCCCCATAGTGCAAAATGGTAGGAAAAATAGGATGACTCTGGTATATTATCTTGTATTTTTCTGCATGGAAAATAAGATGCCACACATCTGGAAAGTCCTCTGACACTGACTGCCAAGTTTATTTTCATTTTGCTATCACGTCTTTTTATTAAGGTGGGTTTGTAAACAAAGTGCATAGCACATCAATACCTAGTAGAGACACTGATCATTGTGGCATAAGCGACACTGCAGTGAGTTTAAGGGATGGGGATGGCCCTTTTCTGTCATTTCTCTGTTTCTTTAACTTGTTTAGTTAATGCTTATCATGCCTTTGTAAAATATTACATATATATTACAATATATGCCTTCACCTGTATGTGATCACAATAATAATTATAGCATGTGAATTAAGCAACAAAGTTGATAGGTATCTAGCCGGTATTGTGGTCACATACAGGTGAAGGCAAAACGATGTCTAATTATGGCCTAACAGACTAACGATGGCAAACTAATGATGGCTAACAGACACACACAATCACACACAATCGCACACTCTTCTTCTACTTTCATGCACGCACACACTTTACTTTCATGCATACACTCACTCACTCGCACTTACCTATTACTGCAGTTAGGTCCTGTCCCTTATAAATCCAACGATGGCAAATCCGTACCCCATACAACTCTCTCAGTACTAAGACACACACATGTTGCTTCTTCGGCGTGAAATAACAGCGGCGGGAACACAGGCAAAAAAAACAAAGCGCTAAGGGTGCTTTAGCGCATGCGCACACCAACATTTGTCACGGGCGCGAAAAGCAAATGGAAAAAAGTGCTTAAGCGCATGCGCACACCAACATTTGTCACGGGCGCGAAAAACAAATGGAAAAAAAGTGTTTAAGGCTAAACTTGCGCATGCAAGGTCGGGGGCCGCATAGAAGAGCTCTAAGGGCCGCATGCGGCCCGCGGGCCGCGGGTTGGACACTACTGCTGTAGATCCACCAAAGCCATTTTGGAAATACAGGCAAAGGCTGCTAGAGAGAGTCATTAGTTTAGGAAAAAATCCTTCTGAAGTACAAAAGAGGCTATATGATACTCCCTTAATAGAATAAGAATAATCTGGTTACAAAGCTCCGTTCAATATGCGGATGAAACAAAAATACAGGGCAAAAACTCTTTCTCTCTCTCCAATAAATTCGGCTTACAAATATGAAAGGTGATTCATTAACTATATTAAAAACTGCAGTGCTTAAATTTAACAGCACCATTCCTAAACTATGACCCTCTACATGTCTAAAAAGGATTAATGACTGCAAATGCAGCGTAAGTAAGTACAGCAAGACTGTTACTATAACTCCCTAACCAGTGATCCCATTTAAACATATCATTTTCAAGTCTTTTGTTTCTCACCAGATTATCAATATAGGTAGACTGCAAATGTGATCATCTGAGCAGGGAAAATCCAACTTCCTTGTCATAACTAATCCTGTGAGATTTCCCAAATGTTCCCAGGAAACCAAGAAAATATACATCGCTCATACATAGTAATACTTATCTCTGTCTCACTCAGCTACTGCTCTGGTAAATGCTACATGCAAATACAAGGCTCTAGTAACTTTATATAACAAATATGTCTGTTCAGTCAGCGAATGGAGCTCTCAACAAGTACCATTTCAGTTGCTGTTAGCTTGGCTCTTAATGATCCCTCTACTTCCACTGCCAGTTTGCAACAATCTGCCTCTATTACTCTGCATGATTCTAAATTAAAATAGGTGACAGAATATGGATCGGGAAGTCCTGCAAGTCAACCTTTTGTTCCTGATGAGCTTTATGCTTCAGTACCTCCTGCTCCTGCTTTAGCCTCACAATCTCCTCTTCCTAAATCTTCAGCTGCACTTACAGTTATGGCTGTTACATCTTCACCTGCAACAATGACAAAACAGCTGCTACAGCAGCCATCTGTGAAGTCAGCGAGCAATGTTCCAGTCATTACTCAATCAGCTGTTTTTGACCCTGCTTTTTCAGCTAGGAGATTGCAATGGTCTGAATGAACAGACAGTCTTGCTCTAGTTGCTGCTGCTCAAGCTGCTTCAAACCCTGCAGTCTTTTTTCATGGATCGCATGGGTCTACACCCATTAATGCTTAATCAGCTGATTTAAAATCTACAATTTCAGTTGATGGATCACAACAAGCAGTTTTGTAAGTCCGGATACTGATGTACAAACACTCTGAGTCAGAGACTTTTTGTTCACTCGTGATTTTCATAGTGCGGCGTGAGACTTGGGATTTGTCTGTTGAACTTGGGACTGTGTCGCTAAAATCAGGACATATGGCAACCCTGAGTGGGATATACATGACCTCAGCGACTCTTTCTTCACAGAAAGGAATCAGTTTACAGTCAGTGCATAGAAAGGTCCTTCATTGCAGAAATCAATCATGTCTGAACTGGAGCATATTGAGATTTGCCAGGCCTTAGAGGCTCTTTGTTGCAGAAAGCAATCAGTTCTGAGGTGGTACATGGGGGGACTTACCTAATCTTAGAGGCCTTTTTTGCAGAAAGCATTCGGTTCCAAGCTGGTTTGTAGAGGGTCTTAACTGACCACAGTGGACTTTGGCTGCAGAATGCAATTATTTTTGAGCTGGTGCATTGGCAGAATTATGTGACCTCAGATAGCCTTTGATGCAGAAACAATCAGTTTCAAACTGGTGTGTAGTGGAACTTTGTGATGTCAGGTCCCTTTGCTACCTAATCTTAGATACCCATCACTGTGGAAAGGAATCAGTTCAGAGCTTGTGTACAGCAAGACTTAACTGACCTCAGATGCCCTTGCTTGCAAAAAAAAAAATCAGTTTCCAGCTGTTGAGTAATGGGACTTTCCTGAGCTCAAAAGCCCTTAGTTGCAGAAATTAAACAGTTTAGAGCAGGTGCATAGCAAGACATACCTAATCTCTGAGGCTCTTCATTGGTGAAAGCAATCAGTTTAGTGCTCATACGTAGCAATACTTTGCTTTCTATAACAAAGGGCCTCTGAGGTCTTCCATGATATCAAATGCTCTTTGTTGCAGAAGGCAATCTGCTTAGAGCTGGAAAGCATCATGACTTACCTGACCTGAGATACCTTTGTTTGAAAAAACAAATCTGTTTACAGCTGTTGCACGGTGGGACTTACCTAACTTCAGAGATCCTTAGTTGCAGAAATGAAACAGTTTAGAGCTGTTGCATAGCAGGACATACCTGACTTCAGAGGCTATAGTTGCAGAAAGCAATCATTTCAGAGCTTGTGTGTTGCTGGATTTATGGAAATTGAGTAGCACTTTGTTGCAGAGAACCATCAGTTCCAGGCTTGTACTTAGTGGGATGTAAGTGTCCTCAGAAGCCATTTGTTACAGAAAGGAATTAGTTTAGAGCTGATGTATGGTGGGATTTACCTGACCTCATAATCCCTTCATTGGTAAAAGCAATCATTTCAGAGCTGGTGAGTGTTGGGATCTACCTGACCTCAAGAATCCTTTATTTTGGAAAGGAATCTGTATAGCATTAGTCCATAGTGTGACTTACCTGACCTCAGAGGCCTTTTGTTATGGAAGAGAGTCAGTTTAGACCTGGTATATATTGAGACTTGTGTAGCATGATTTACCTGAGTTCAGAAACCTTTCACAGCAGAAAGTAATGTATCTAAGGATAGTGCATATTTATTTATTTATTACTTATTTCCAGTTTGATGATGGGGGAAGTCCAGTGGATCCAAGAAGCCCATTTTCAGTGGATGCCCAGGGAGAAAAGCTCCATAGTACAAAATACAGTAAAAGATACAAAAATGTATAGTACAAAAGCAGTTACACATAGCAATACATGTTGAAGTGAAAGAAAAAAATAAGTACACTATTTACATAGAAGAGAATATTATGTGGATTTCAAATGCAAATACATTTTGATTTGAAAGAGAAAATTATTTACAAAATATACATATAACAATGCATCATGAAGAATTAGCAGTTATTGAGAAAGAATGATGCTAATAAGACGCCCAGATACAAGAAGTTAGCTAGGTTGGGAGAATACTGTTACACTTCCATTTAGAAGAGAGGTATGAGTGAAGCCGAATTTTAAAGTATTCTGTGTTCTGCATTGTTCTTAGGGAAGAGGGGAGGGAATTCCATTTCATGGCCAAGGAAAAAGAGTGGAGACGTTGTCCAGCAGGTTGCTTAGGTTTGTGGACAGTAATTAAGTTTTGGTGTTCAGATCTGAGAGTTCTATTTGAGATGTATGGGGGTAGGATGTTAGTGAGTGTAGGGATTTGGTTGGGTTGAATATTAGTCTGTGAGCTGTAGTAAGCTGGATGTAGTCCAGATAGTTAGGGAGTTCTAACCAATTTAGAGAATGGAGGGCAATGCAATGATGGGAGGAATATTTGGCTTTGTTGACAAATTTAGTAATTTTGTTGTAACAATTTTCAAGTTTGAAAGAGATGAAGGAAGACAGGTTGGTTAGCAAGGGAGCACCGTACATTAGGGAGGGAAGGAGATAAGTAGAGGCGAGTGTGTGAGTAGAAGGTGAGAGGAAGTGATTGTTTCTGTGGGTTCCTTTCAGAAGACCGAAGACGCATTTTTCGAATGTGTCTTAGTCGAACTTCAAATGTCGAAAACACAAAATGATGAAGTGGCATATAAGTGAATTCTTTCCCTGGGAAAGAAGTCGCTTGGCTGCTTCCGTCACTTTGCCATATTCGGCACTGTAGTGCGATCTCGGAGTTGGTATATTTAAGTAGAGGTGGTGTTGTGGGGGGTGTGGGGGGCGAAGCCCCCCACTTTATGTAATGTTTGAATGTGTTTTGTTTTGTTTGTTTTTTTTTGGGAACAGCGATTTTTTTCCCTGGGAAAAAAATTGCTGTTCTGGTAGTTCGATGTGTTGTGAATTCGAAATTTTGAGTTCGATATAACAACATTCAATCATTTGATCGTTCGTTGTTATAATATAGACCCATTTCTGTATAGCATGCCAAGTCTTTGATGGTTTTTTTTATATTTTGCTGTATGTAGGCATCAAACTTTAGGTATTCATCTATAGTTACAGTGAGTAATTTAGCAAATGGAACGACTTCAGTAGGAGAGTTGTTTTTACTTAGGACTTGGTAGGAGCTTTTGTCATAAGGGAAGGATTTTGATGGAGGGAATAATATTTTGGATTTGTTAGCATTTAGAGAAAGGTGGTTTTGGAGCATTCAGGTTTCAGTGGTTGAGAAGGCGGTCTGGGTCTTGGATAGAAGTTTGGGGAGGTTAGTGAAAGAGCAGACTAAGGTTGAGTCATCTGCATATTGGATGACTTTGGCATTGGGAATGGCAGAGTGAAAATTATTGATAAAGATATTGAACAGCATAGGACTGAGAATGGATCCTTGAAGAACACCGGTAGGGGTTAGTAGAAAAAGTGAGGTGTCTTTTCTCCATTTCACAGCTTGTGATCAGTCAGACAAGTAACTTGAGAACCAGGATAGGGTGGCTTGGGAGAGATTTAGGTTTGAAAGGTGTCTCAGTAGATGGGTATGAGATATAATGTCAAATGCTTTGGAGAACTGTGGATTCTTTTTTCCCAGAATCACGGGCTTGATTGACTGTACTTAAGAAAGAGATTAGAGCTGTTATAGTCCTAAGCCCGGGTCAGAAACCATGCTGAGTTGGAGTAAGAAGTTGCTTATGAGTTAGGAGAAAGGCATGAGTTGGAGGTGAATACATTTTTCTAGGATCTTGGAAATTGGGGAGAGGATAGCTATGGGGCGGAAGTTTGAGATATTAGTATTTTTGCCTCCTTTATGTAGAGGCAGAATAAAGGCTGTACGCCAGAATTTGGGGACATAGGATTCCTGTATGGATCTATTGATTAAGATGCTAACAGGGAATGCGATCCCATCAGCAGCAGACTTGAGGAAGAATGAGGGAATGTTGTCAGGGGCATTGGAGTAGGGTTTTATTTTGGAGAGAAGTCTTTTTGTGTAGTTGGTGGAGATGGGTTTGAGCTCAACCCTGGGGGGAGAGTTAGGGTCACTGGGAGGACATAGATGAGGGAAAATGCCGAGGAGAGGGGTTGTTGTTAGGAAGAGTCTTGGTTAGTTCTGATATTGAGTTGATAAAGAAAGAGTTGAATAGAAAAGCTATTTCTAGATCAGATTTGCTGGGGTCAGGGCAGGGATTGTTTTTGTTGCCTGGGGTGAGAAGTGAGTTTATTGAGTTCCAGAACTGTCTGGGATTTTTAATGTGGTTGGACTGGAGTTTAATGTAATAGGATTTTTTGTCTCTGATAATTTGTTTTTTTGCAAGGATATGGAGCTGAGTATATTGAAGGATGGTTTTGGGGAGTTTGTCTTTTTGGTAGAGTTTCCAGGCTTTGTCTCTCTGATGCATAATTAGTTTGGTGTCTTTAGTTAGCCATGGAGCAGTATTGGTTTTTGTTCTTATTGTTCTTGAGGGTGCTAGGGAGTTTAGAGCATTTAGGAAGGTGGAGTTAAAATAGTCAACGACATTGTCAAGTGGAAGAGTTTTTAGAATGTTCCAATTCATTTGTTTGAGGGTATTTGAGAAAGTTTTGGGGTTACTGAAGTTACTGAGGTTGCGAATGTGTATGTATTAATTTCAATGAAGGGGAAGAAGGTTGCTCGGTGGACGAAGGCTGGGAGATGATCACTAATAGAGTTGGGGTTGGTGCCAGAGTTGGTGATTTTATTTGGATGGGAGACTAGGATCCAGTCAAGAGTGGATCCTGGGGGATTTATTTTATTGGGTCTGGTAATAGGTTGGGTTACTTGGGTAAAGTTGAAAAGATTGATGGATAGGGTAGATGTGGAGTTGTTGATTTTGTTCCAATCTATGTTTACATCACCTAGTATGCAGGTCTCATGATTAATTTCAGTTGAGGCCCATAAGAGGATATCCTCAAGGGCTGAGGTATTGTTTCCGGGTGGGATATAAAGGGCGATGATACAAAGGCTTTTATGATTATTCATTTTTAGTAATCCTGCTACTAGTTCTGTGTTAGTGAATTCAGGAATAAGTTTTGGGAAAGGAGTTATGGTGAGAATATTGGAAAATATTAAAGCAATGCGTCCACCTTTTCTGTTTAAGTGGTCACATCTGAGAGCTTGAAATCCAGAGGATAAGATTTCAGAGTCAGAGATGTGAGGTTTGAACCATGTCTTGGAGATGGCAACAACATCAGGTTGGTTGTGGGTTAGCCATGTTTGGAAGTGAGATAATTTGTTTTTGAGTCTCTGGGTGCTGATTGTAAATAGTTTAAGGGTTTTATGGGGGCAGAATGCCTTGAGAGAGGGGTATTGTTGTAAGTGGATGGGCTAGGTCCAGGGTTAGGGTGAATGTCCCCTGCTAGGAAGAGGATGTCGAAGAAAGATAGTACTAGGTGTTTTGGTTTGGATTTTGAGTGTTCTGGAAAGTGTAATATTAGTTTAGGTATATGAGGCTTTGCTGTGGTAGGTACAATTTTAAGGTTAAAATAATGGAGTGGGTTAGGCTGAAGCAGGGAGGGGGAGATCAAGTAAAAGTATGTGTTTGTGGGGTGGTGATGAAGGTTAATTGTTGAACTATGGGAGAAAAAAGAAGGGGGGAGTTAGTTGGTAGAATAGGAACTGGCATGGTACAAGGTAATTAGAAATATTAAGAGAGTTAGGGGAGTTTAATCCTCGGCTGTGGTGCCTTCTGTGTGGAGTCTGCATGTCCTCCCTGTGGTTGCGTGGGATTCCTCCTGGTGCTCTGGTTTCTTCCCACATCCCAAAGACATGCTGTAGGTGTATTGGAGACTCTAAATTGGACCTAGGCGTGCGTGCGTGCATGTGTGTGCCTTCTGTGGAAGGTTGGGCGCCGGGCTTGCAACTTGACACCTTAAAACTCTACTGCCAATCATGAGCGAACAGGTGATCCGCTGTGGCGATCCCTAACCAGGAAAAGCCAAAAGAAGAATAAGAAGAGGGTTTGGGGAGTGTGGAGGTTTTGGAACAGTAAAGAGAGCATGGTTAAAGTCAGGTTGTTTAATATGTTAAGATCTGTAATTGGAAAGTTAAGCCTAGGACTGGGAGAGAGTTGGATGAGAGTGATGTGTTTAATGAGTGTAGGTGAGAGGAGGAAGAGGTAGAGTAGGGAAGGTGTTGATTGGATGATGGATGTTGAGGGGTGGGGAATGGTTAGAATAAAAGTAGGAATATTGGGGGGGGGGGAATTAGTGGCAGGGTAGGGGAGAGGAGCGAGCCCATAGGGTGAATGGAGTGGGCAGAGCAACCCCAGCAGAGGTGCATGGAAAAGTTATCAGTGATTGCAGGTAGGTGTTGACAATGGTAGAGGACAGTTTACAGCAACTGAATTAAATTCTCTGTCTAGGGGAGTAGGGTCTTATATATATATATATATATATATATATATAAATCAGGGGTGGAAATGGATTGCAACCTAATAATGCTCGGTAGAGGTATGTTTGAGATTATGGGCAAAAGTAAGGTTGCTTACAAGCAAGCACTATTACCGGGAACAGGTTCTGCTCATGGGGGGAATTTGTGGAGCTTTGCTGTCACTTACTGTGAAAGTGCAGGTGGTGCAGGAGAGAGGAGGTAGTCCCAGTGAGTGACTCAGTGTGCAAGCTATTAGGGCCACACAAAAAGTACACAGCTTATACACCATACATTAATTTCTTAAATCCTTCTTATGCTTACATGCAGTAAAGCAGCCGCTGTTTGTTTTCCTTTGGAAAAAGTTTTTAAAGAAAAGGTTCATTCTGGTTGAATAACCGAGGATGTTTAGGTGTCTTGGATGGGAGGGCGCTGTGGTTAATGCAAGCTGAAATAAAACAAAGGAGAGAGATACGGTTACTGTATGAGATTAGGCTGCTGTTGGGAAAGAGAGAGAGGAGTGCCTGGGAGTAGATTGAGTGAGTGGGAGAGAGGAGCATGCAGAGGGTAGTGTGAGGATAGAGGAACTCAAAGGTGATGAGGTTTACAGCAGAGCAGAACACACAACAGTATCAGCACAGTTATCAGCATATCAAGACTTCCTGACCTCAGGATCCTTTGTTATGGAAAACAATCAGTTTAGAGCTTGTGTTGTGTGGGACTTACCTGATCACAGAGGTTCTTTGCTGTAAAAAGCAGTCAGTTTAAAGTTGCTGTATAGCAGAACTTATCTAACTTCAGATACTGCAAGCCATGAAGGCTGCCAGCCTAGCCAGATAGAAATTTGGAGATAATTCTGTCATCTGTAATTATTAATGTAACAACAGTACACTCTGCTGGCAGAAAGCTGACCAAGTAAAGCATATTGTAACCCTTTGATCTAAAGTCAGCTCCAGCCTGGCTACATGAACACATTCTTTCTATTGTTTTAACCAAGAGTTAAATTGCTAGAGTTAAACATTCAAATGCATTTTTATTGTTCTGCTTCCTGACCAGCTGCAAGATAACTCAAGGAGATGTTAAGAATGTAAATGTAGTTTCTGTTAGCCTGGAAACCCAGGGAAGTGTGAAGAATGATATAATGGGAACCAGGAATGTGATTTTAAAAAGAGAGAGAATCAGAGATTATTAAACATTTTTGTCTTGACCATCCAACTTACAGTACTGACTTGCTCTAGATGTAAGTTATCTTAGACTTGTGTTTTCTCTTCGCAATAACTAGAAAGATTAGAAAGTGTTTTTCTGTGATGTCAAAACTGTACTTCTGAATTATTTAAAGTATTTCTCTGTGATCTCTGAACTCTTGACTAGCACTGTGTAGTAAAAAGTATTGTCTTGTGTTTTTATTATTTATTAGTAAATATTTTAAAACCTTTTAACTGTGGCTGGTTTGTGTAGAGATAAGTTAAGCTGTAAGAGTACATTGCATGTATATAAGGATCCTGTACCAAGTCACTCTAATAAGCCTTGACTGTTTAGTCATACTACCAATTGGATAATAATATTGCACTGTAATAATTGGACACCCTTTTAAGGGCCTTTGAGTAGCTGATAATTATTAGTGGGTGGTGGCAGGGTACTACTGTATAGTCTGGGAAAAGGGGGCACAGCTGGAGAACCTGTGCCAGCCTTCCCCAGGAGTGACTGTGTGGTTGTATAAACTCTTATCTCAAAGTAAGTGTGTGTGTGTGTGTGTGTGTCTGTGTGTGTGTGTCTGTGTGTGTGTGTCTGTGTGTGTCTGTGTGTGTGTGTGTGTGTGTGTGAGCTACTTGGGCAGGGACATGAAGCACTGGTTGGACAGAGAGGGTGCTGGAGGTTTTAGCTTGTCCACTAGGCTGAGATCTGGACCCTATAGCTGCGCCAGTGAGGAGTCTTATTGGGGACCTGGAAAGGAAGGGAGTGACCAGCCCCGGACTGACTGTGATCTCTGTGTGCTCTTAACGGAAATTGTACTTTACTGTGTGTATTTGTTATCCTTTCCTCCTATAAAAGATGCCCCTCACTGGTGTTAGTCGTAAGGATTGAGGCTCCTTGATTGCTGGGCCAGGGGATGGGCATCACACAAGCTACAAAAATAATTTGGTGCAGAGCTGGCAGGTTGCGGAACTTAGCGTGACTTCATAGGCCCTTTGTTACAAAAAATGATCAATTTAGAGCTGGCAAGCATCATCACTTATCTGACCTCAGTGGCCCTTTGATGCCAGAATTAATCAGCTTAGAGTTGTGTATAGCAAGACTTACCTGACTTCAGTGACCTTTTGTTACAGAAAGCAATAATTTTACAACTGGACAGCATTACAACTTACCTGATATCAGAGGCCACTGGTTGCAAAAATAAATCAGTTGATCTTACCTGACCTCAGAGGCCTTTGTTGCACAAAGTAATCAGTTTAGAGATGGTACATAACAGGATCTACCTGGACGAAGAGCCCCTTGTTTGTTGAAATTATTCAGTTTAATGCTGGCACGTGGTAGGACTTAGCTGACATCAAAGTTCCTTTGTTGTCAAAAGCAATCAGTTGTATGGTGGCAAACAGCAGGACTTCAATGACCTCACATGCCCTTCATTGCAGAAAGTGATTTGTTTTGAGCTAGTATGTAGCGGGACACCCATGACTGTAGAGGTTCTTGGTTGCATAAAGCAGAGTCAAGATCTGGTAAATAGTAGAACTTACCTGATCTCAGGGGCCCTTCATTGCTGAAAGCAGTTTACAGCTTGTGAAAAGTAGAACTTGCCTAACCTCAAAGGTTGTTTATTGCAGAAAGCAATCATTTTAGAGCTGGTGCTTAGCATGACTTACTTTTCCTCAAAAACCCTTCATTGACAAAAGTGATTTGTTTAGAGCTGGTGTGTAGCAGGACATACCTAACCTCAGAAACCATTCATTGCAGGAAACTATCAGTTTAGTGCTGCAGCATAGCAGAATTTACCTGACCTAAGAGGGTCTTCACTGCAGAAGGCACTTGATTCAGAGCTGACAGGTAGCAAGACTTCCATTTTTTGCAGAAAGAAGTAAGTTTACACTGTGCAAGCATCTTGACTTACCAGACATCAATGGCCCTTGGTTGTAGACATTAATACTTATAGAGATGGTGCATTTCAGGACTTACCTAACCTCAGATTCCCTTTCTTGCAGAAAGCAATCAGTTTAGACATGTTGCATAGTGGAACTTATCTGACATCAGAGGCCCTTTCTTACAGTTAGTTTAGAACTGGTGTGCGGCATGACTTACCTGACTTCAGAAGTTGCAGAAAGTATTTGTTTTACAGATGGCAGATCATGCCATGGGCTTCCATGACCTCAGTGGCCCATTGTTGCAGAAAGCAACAAGTTGATTAGCATTGTGACACACCTAACCTCAGAGGCCCTTAGTTGTAGAAATTAATCAGTTTAGAGCTGGTGCATAGCAGGTCATACCTGATATTAGAGGTCCTTGGTTGCAGAAAGCAGTCAGTTCCAGCCTATTATGTATTGGAATTTATATGACGTCAGACACCCTTTATTTCACAAAGGAACCAGTTTAGAACTGGTGCATGTAGGAACGTACCTGAACTTAGTGGCCTTTTATTGCAAAAGCAATCAGTCCTGCACTGGAGTGTAGCGGGACTTACCAAACCTCACAGGCTCTTTGTTGCAGAAAGCAATCATGTCTGTGGTGGAAGATATTGGGACATGCATGACTTGAGACATCTTTGTTCCAGGCAACGCTCATTTTCAAGCTGGTGCATAGAAGGACTTAACTGACCTCAGAGGCCCTTAGTTACATAAAGCAATCAGTTTAGAGTTGGTGCATCATGGGCCTTACCTGACTTCAAATCCCCTTAGTTATAGAAAGCAATCACTTTAGAGCTAATGTGAAGTGGGCATTACCTAACCATACAGCCTCTTGTTGCAAAAAGCAAACAGTTTAGAGATGGTATGTAGTGAGACTTGCCTGACATCTGAAGTCCTTTGTTGTGGAAAATAATTAGTTTAGAGCTGGTGTATAACAGCATTTACCTGACCTCAGAGGGCCTTCATTGATGAAAGCTATTAGTTTAAAGATGGTGCATGTTCGAACATAGTTGAACTCAGAGGTCTTGTGCTGCAGAAAGCAATCAGTGTGTCTTATTTGACATCATAGACCATTTTCTTGCAGAAATTAATCAGTTTAAAGCTGATGCAGTACTTACCTAACCTGAGAGATCCATTTTGCAGAAAGAGTCATTTTAATGCTGGACAGCTTCACAACTTTCCTGACCTTAAGGGGTCCTTGATTGCTGAAACAAATCAGTTTGGAGTTGTTGCATAGAAAGACTTAGCTGAGGTCACAGGGCATTTCTTGAGGAAAGCAATCAGTTTATAGCTGGTGTATTATGGAACTTACCTGGCTTCAGAAGCCCTTAGTTAAAGCATTTGGTTTACAGCTGGCAGGTCATGGGACTTCCTTTAGGCCCTTTGTTGCAGAAAGCAATCAGTTTATAGCTGACGGGCATCATGATTTACCTGATTTCAGAGGCCTTTAGTTGCAGAAGTTCATCTGTTCCAAGCCCGGCCATGGTGACACTTACTTTACTTACAAGGCCTTTCACTCCAGAAAACATTCATTTCTAAGCTGGTGTGTAGGATGTCTTACTTGATCATTGTAGGCCTTGGCTGTAGAATGCATACATAGCAAGACATGATGATACATGGATGCACATAGGTCACTGCAAACACACCGCCATTTATTTTATAAAACAAATAAGTGCTTTCTTCTTGATTATCATGAAATACATAATCAGATACTGCAAGGTAACAAACACAGGAAATTTAAAAGCTATTCAGCAGTCACATGACTTCCTGAAGTTCATTTCTTGAAGTAACACTGTAATATTATGTTAAAGCCATTCATAAAAAAATCAGCATAATAATTCCAAGCTAAAAGAATTCAAGCATAAAATTGTGTAATAAAAAATAATAAATCATTTTTTAAATTGCAGTTTTATCACCTGTAAACTTTTAGCTTTAATAAACAGGTAATAGATGAAACTTAATTGAGCCCTGGGGTACTGCCTGCATTAAGCCTTAACTGCCAATACATCGCTTTCTTTTCTAATAGAAAACCACATGGTCCCCCCCACCTTGGGTTCTCATTTAGTTGTTCTAGCACCAGAAATTTAAATTCATGACCTGATCAGTCAATAATATATTTAGACAAGGCATTTTTATTCTTCTTTCTGATCTCATAAATGTGTTCATAAATTCTTTCTTTTAACATGCACTCAGTTTTACCAACATAGAACCCACAGCAGCTCTGGCACACAGCCAAGTATACATCTTTTGTTAAACAGTTATATCTTCCTTTCACTTTGAACCGTTGTTTTTTACTATGAAATGATCACAGCAAAGTATATTTTTCTAGTAATTACAAGAGGTAACTGGATGACATCTTTATAGACTGGAAGGATGACATTAATAAGATTCCCGCTTTACTGTAGCACTACAGACTTTTTAACATTAACACATGATGTAGGAGAGAATATTATTTCTTATCTAGACATCATGCTGACAAAAGATAATATCAACAGAAAAATCATTTCTAGAATATAGAGAAAGCCCACCTATTCTAATTATTGTTTTGCACTTCACTAGTTCACAGGCCACCAAGCAAAAGAAGGCTGTAGTAAAAGGGCAATTTGTGCATACAGCACAGATGGTAACCTTGTTTAATGACTTCATAGAAGAATGTGAAACACTTAAGACTGTGTTTCTCAATAGAGGGTACCCTGAACACTTTATTGTCAATTCACTGTACGAACTTATTAATAAAAGGAAAAATAACTTCTACATTGCCATTTTAATGGAAGTTAGAGCTAACACAAAACTATGACTATTACGTGTGAGCCTTCTGGGCCCTTGCAGGCTGGGTCTAAGCCTGATTCTAAATGTCAAACCACCAATAAGCCAGAAAACCACTTCTTCTTTTGTCATTTCCCGGTTAGGGGTCACCACAGCGGATCTCCAGTTTCCATTTCTTCCTGTTCTCTGCATCTTGCTGTGTTACACCAACCACCTGTATGTCCTCTCTAACAACATCCATAAACCTTATCTTAGGCCTTCCTCTTTTCCTCTTACCTGGCAGCTTCATCCTTAGTATCCTTTTCCCAATATACCCAGCAACCCTCCTCAGCACATGTCCAAACCAACGTAATCTCACCTCTCTGGCTTTGTCTCCAAACTGTCCAACCTGGGCTGACCCTCTAATATACTTATTCCTAATCCTGTCTTCCCTCGTTACACCCAGTGCAAATCTTAACATCTTTAACTCTGCCACATCCAGCTCTGACTCCTGCCTTTTTGTCAATGCCACTGTCTCCAACCCATATAACATAGCTGGTCTCACTACCCTTTTGTAGACCTTCCCTTTCACTCTTACTGATACTTGTCTGTCACAAATCATTCCTGACACTCTTCTCCACCCACTCCACCCTGCCTGAACTCTCTTCTTCACCTCTCTTCCACACTCGCCATTACTCTGAACTGTTGATCCCAAGTATTTAAACTCATCCACCTTCGCCAACTCTATTCCCTGCATCTCACCATTCCTCTATCCTCCCTTTCATTCACACACATATATTCCATCTTAGTCCAGCTGACCTTCATTCCTCTCTCTCTAGAGCATATCTCCACCTCTCCAGGGTCTCCTCAACCTGTTCCCTACTCTCACTACATATCACAATGTCATCTGCAAACATCATAGTCCACGGGGACTCCTGTCTGATCTCGTCTGTCAACCTGTCCATCACCAGTGCAAATAAGAAAGGGCTCAGAGCTGATCCTTGATGTAGTCCCACCTCCACCTTAAACGCATCTATCACTCCCATGGCAGATCTCACCGCTGTCGCGCTACCCTTGTACATATCCTGTACCACTCTTACATACTTCTCTGCCACTCCCGACTTCGTCATACAATACCACAACTCCTCTCTAGGCACCCTGTCATATGCTTTCTCTAAGTCCACAAAGACACAATGCAACTCCTTCTGACCTTCTCTGTACTTCATCAACACTCTCAGAGCAAACATTGCATCTGTAGTGCTCTTTCCTGGCATAAAACCATACTGGTGATCACTAATCATCACCTCCCTTCTTAACCTAGCTTCCACTACTCTTTCCCATAATTTCATGCTGTGACTGATCAGTTTTATCCCTCTGTAGTTACTACAGCTCTGCACATCACCCTTATTCTTAAAAATCGGTACCAAAACACTTTTTCTCCACTCCTCAGGCATCCTCTCACTTTCCAAGATTTCATTAAGCAATCTGGTTAAAAATTACACTGCCATTTCACCTAAACACCTCCAAGCTTCCACAGGTATGTCATCTGGGCCAACAGCCTTTCCATTCTTCATCCTCTTCATAGCTATCCTTACTTCCTCCTTGCTAATCCACTGCAGTTCATGATTCACTATCCGCACATCATCCAACCTTATCTCCCTCTCATTCTCTTCATTCATCAGCCCCTC
Source organism: Protopterus annectens (assembly GCF_019279795.1). Classification (NCBI taxonomy): domain Eukaryota; kingdom Metazoa; phylum Chordata; order Ceratodontiformes; family Protopteridae; genus Protopterus; species Protopterus annectens. Next base: position 1,703,331,432 of record NC_056729.1, on the reverse strand, counting down.
AAAGTACTCTTTCCATCTGTTCAACACACTCTCCTCACTAGTGAGTACGTTTTCCTCATTATCCTTTATCACCCTTACCTGCTGCACATCTTTCCTAGCTCGGTCCCTCTGTCTAGCCAATCGGTACAGGTCCTTTTCTCCCTCCTTAGTGTCCAACCTTTCATACAACTCTCTATACGCCTTATCCTTAGCCTTTGCCATCTCTCTCTTTACCATGCACCTCATCTCCTTATACTCCTGTCAACTTTCGTCATCTCTCTGACAATCCCACTTTTTCTTTGCCAACCTCTTTCTCTGTATACTATCCTGTAATTCCTCATTCCGCCAGAAAACCACAAACTGAAGAAAACTAGACCAGAAGGCAGGAAATGTAAATACTACAGTGAGATACAAAAATGTAAAATCCAATGTTCTAAGCCCGTTTATCTGTGAAGACCACACTTTATTTAATCAAAACACAAATAAAATTAGCACTTTCATTTCTACCATAAGAAATTTCTTCAGGCAGTTTAAAAGAAAGCAGTTCATGTTTAAATACCTTCAGTTAGTGATTACTTCATACAAACAGCACCCCCATGATTCCAGTCAGTGAGAACAAATCTCTACATGCATATTTATTAATAAATATTAATAAATAGCCATGAATATTTATAAAACCTTTACAAACCATAACTCTTTCACTAACCTTCACTGAGCCCATCATAAAAACTTAAAAGAATGCCCATAAAAATCCATACAGTGTTTAGCAAGGGCATAGGTAGCATTTTTTCTGATTGCTCTAAGATGTTCATAAATACAATTTTTTAATTTCCTCTCTGTTTTAACAATATAAAAACCTGCACATAAAATGCATCGGGTGCAATATACCACCCACTCTAAGTAACAGGAAAACTTTTCCACTGATTTAAATTTAAAACCATTAATTACTGTCTTAGCAATCTCTGCAACATAGGGGCAATATGGGCAGCACCCACATTTCTTCATAAACCCTTCCTACTTAAACCTAACCACTCTTTCAAACAAGTTCTTCAAATGTCTACCCCTGTGATACACAATTACAGGTCCAGCACCTATTAGGTCTCTCATTTCATTTTCATACTGTAAAATTTGCCAATTGTTCTGTATAATATGCCTGATATACTTGCTGTTAGTCCCAAATGAACTAACAAAGGAGCATGCATAGTTGTTCTGATTTACAGATTTAACACACAGAAGCTCAGTACCAGCTTCAGTACTTGCATCACTTGTTTCTTTACTATCAACTTCCACTGCCAACCTAAAACCCTTCCATCCTTTAATGATGGGTTCAAAATGGTTTACAATCAAAAGGCAGAAGAAAGTCAGTTACACAACAGGCACCTCCTCGAACACGGTAGGAGCGACAGTCAGAACTTCGACATACAAGTGTCCGTCAGTTTGTAAGGACGTACACAAGGCAGGGTCATAAAGCATTTACAAATACGGTAACTGTTGACTTTAACATCGAAAAATGGTTGTTGATGTTTTTTGTCGATGTTCTGACCTCATTAATATTCATGAGGTCAATTAAATGCATCGCGGATCTCATAGTTCGCTATTTTGAATGTCAGGATTTTGATAGTAATCCGTTCAAAATGACCACTTTCTCTTTTATTAATAACTTCTAACAAGATCTCATATACAAATGTGTATGGGTAACCTCGTTTTAAAACCATATTTTTCAATATCTCACATTCTTCTAAAAATAACTTGAATGTTGACACCATTCTTGCTGCCCTCATGAACGGGTCTATATTAGAACATCGAGGTTTAAAACCTTCAAATGTTCTAATATCGAACCCTATGGAGCAAAAGCTTAAAATATCGAAGCAACAGAAACCCAAATTCTTTCCTAGGGAAAGATTTTGGTTGTCCGTTTCTGTTGCTTCGGTATTTTCAGCGCTGTGGTGCAAAGGTACAGGTCAGGTTCAGGTAAGTGTGCGATTGTGTGGATGTGAGGGTTAGGGTGGGTTAGGTGAGTTAGGATTAGGGCGTGGGTTAGGTATGTGTGCAATTGTGTGGACATGAGGGTTAGGTGAGTTAGGGTTAAGGAGCGGTTGAGGTGAGTATGGTATGCGATAGTGACGGACCTTAGGGTTAGGGTTTGGGTTAAGGTAAGTGGATAGTTAGTGGTGTGTGTAAGTTTAGTGTAGGGTTAGTTGTAAGATTTTAGGTGTATGTGTGTGGATTGCTGTTTGGTGTGCTTGTGTATGTGTTTTGGAACAGCGATTTTTTTCCCTAGGAAAAGAATCGCTGTTCTGACAGTTCGAGATTGTAAGCTTTCACTTACATAATGTTGATTAATCACCGTTCGCTATGATTAATCACCGTTCGCTTCTTTAAGCGGTCGGTGATCTAATATAGACCCTCACAAACTGCCCTTTAATGACTGCTCGCTTCTGCTTGAATGGGTGGGTGCTTAAAAAGTGTAAAAAAACATTCGAGTATGTCTCTTTTTGAAAAATTCTAGTGACAAATCTCCTGTTTGCCACATCTTTACTCAAATATATATCTAAAAAGGAGATTTGTTGCTCATCCACACAGTGGGAAAATTTCAATAATTGTGTGGTACTGTTCAAGTAAACCAAAAACTCCTTAATCAATAATTTGAGACCCCTCCATAGAATAAACAAGTCATCCAAAAACGTGTGTACAGTTGGCAGTATTGATAAAAGGCAGAATTAAACAAAAACAGACACTCCCATTGCAGCATAACAATGTTGGCATAAACTCCACCACATGCTGCACCCATAGCAAATCCTTCTCTCTGCAAAAAATATTCCTTCTCAAAAACAATACAATTATTTTTAAGACCATTTCCAACAGATGTTCCAACAAATTAATTTCTATTTGCAGCACCCCCTTGTGTACTAAATACTCACGAAACCATTCCAAACCAATATTATGTGGAAGGACTGAGTATAGGTCCCTTACATCAACTGTAATAAACACATATTCTTCTTTAAACTCAATGTCATTCAACTTATTCAAAAAAAATCCAGAGTCCCTACAAATACTGGGCTCCTCTGAGACCAATTTATTACATCTAATGTCAATAAACATAGTTAAGGGGTGAGTGATAGAGCCCCTTGCATCAACTATGGGGCGCATTGGGGGTTGCTCTACATTATTTTGCAATTTGGGTAAACCAAAAATCAAGGGGGTAATAGGGTGGGGTACAGACAAATATTTGTATTCAGAAATTGAGATGCTGCCCTAATAAAAAGATCTTCCAAGGCTGCTCTCACAGCCATGTAGGCCCCATTTAGTTGATTCAGGGAGCTAGATTCATAGGAGTTTCCAGATAAAATTTCTTTCATTTTACACATGTAGTTGACCGATTCATAACTACCACCTCACCACCTTTGTCAGGTTTCATAAACCTAACAGTGGGGTTACTGGTCAAATTCTTCATCTGCTTTCTTTCTTCCTGATTTAAATTATCTACCCAGTGTTTCCTATTCAGATTCATATTATAGAAATCAATTTCAAACATCTTGCAAAACAATTCTACAGAGGCATGTAGAGGTGGTTTGAAGTTACTGGAAATGTACAATGGATTCCTTACCATATCAGCATTGTGAAACAGCATTTTAAAATTCAACTTTCCAACAAAAAGCCTTGGATCAATCAACAGATTGAACAAATTTACTGGTGTAGATGAAACAAATGTCAAACCCGTAGCAAACAAATCACAAACAGTATTGTCTAAACAAAAAGATGAATAATTAAACACTTTAAAATCACCCTCAGAGTTGCATACAATTTCCACAGATGGAAGGCTAAAAACATCATTGTGTGAAAACTGTTCCTCACTCAGAACCTGTTCTGGAAACCTTGTCTCGAGTTCCCTCTTCTTCGATTGAATTCTCCCCTCTTGTGGGGTCCTCCTGCCCATGCATAATGTGTCAACCCAAAGTTCTGGCCCTGCTGTTTGTTCCTCAAACACTCTGAAGATCTGAAGGGGGGGGGGGGGTTCTTCCGCTAAAAAAAACATTCTCTTCACCTTCATTACCTTCCCTGAAATCATGTACATTATCAGCAGTGACACTTTTATGCAGAACATGTGTTTGTGGTACATCAAATTGTCTATTACCAAGTTTACTCCCCCACTGTTGAGAAACTAGGGGTGGGGATATGCTTTATTTTCTGCATAGGCTTTTTGGTCCCTTAACAGCTTTTTCACCTTCCTGTTCTTAATAATATTCATTTGTTCATCAATACTTTTAAAAATTCTAGTGTATTAAATCTCAAACTCCCTATAAGTGGGTGTCATTTACCATATAAATGTCCACTTGTGCCACTTGTTCTGTTAAAGAATCAGTCAACAAGTTATTATGTTTTACTACTAAAGCCGTATATTCCATGCCTATCAAAAAGTTCAATTAATTCTTTATGAAACAGAGAGTCCAGGACAGGCCTGTTGGAAAACACCACATATGCAGGCCTTTAGGGACAATTTTGAGTTTTAAACATTCTGAGAAATAAATGTTATCCAATTGTAATTTCTTAATTATCAATAACAAATAGTTCAACTCTGAGAGGCTATTAATTAAGCTGTCGGCCTTTGCTCATTTTCAAAACTAAATGCAGTTTTAACCAGTCCTTTAGAACAGGCACATTTCTAGTCGCATTTAAAACAGTATTGTGACTGTTGTTACATTAATCATTTCTACTGACCTCTCTCACATTGGCTGTCCTTAAATCCATTGATAGTCTCTGTGGTTCACCATTGTCATGCAACAGAACACCTTGGCTCACCATATTCATTTTCCCATTGTTAAACAAACCACTTTCCCTTTGTGTTTCGGCTAAATGCCAATCACTTTTTGAAGCAAAAGAAACTGCAGCAGTGGGACATTCCAATACAGCAGGTTGGAGGGGTGTGTGCTGATTCAGTTTGTCCAGTCTCTGTGACAACTGTTGTAAGCAGTGTCAATTCACCATAAGAACATTCAGAATCTTGAGAAAACAGTGTTTATGAAGCTTTCACGGCACCTTCAGTTGCCATAAGTACAAACAACAAACACCAATAAAAGCCAGAAAACCATAAACTGAAGAAAACCAGACCAGAAGGCAGGAGATGTGAATACTCCAGTGAAATACAAAAATGTAAAATCCAATGTTCTAAGCACATTTATCTGTGAAGACCACACTTTAATCAAAACACAAATAAAATTAGCATTTTGTTTCTACCATAAGAAACTTCTTCAGACAGTTAAAAAAAAAGTAGTTCATGTTTAAAAATACCTTCAGTTAGTGATGACGCCATACAAACAGCACACCCCCCATGATTCCAGCCAGTGAGAACAAATCTCTACATGCATATGTATGAATATTAATAATCTCTACATGCATATTTATGAATATTAATAAATAACCATGAATATTTATAAAACCTTTAAAAAACATAAAATTCATTCCAACACATCTCAAAAAATAAATAGGTAGCATATATGTATGGGGTTTGCTATTAGAAAAGAAAGAGTTGTATCGGCAGTTATGGCTTAATGCAGGCAGTGCCTCAGGGCTCAGTAAAGTTTCAGCTATTACCTGTCTATTAAATCTAAAAGCTTACAGGCAATGAAACTATAATTTAAAAAAGTTATTACTTTTTCATTACATGATTTCATGCTTGAATTTTGACTTTTTTTAGCTTGGAATTTTTATGCTGATCTTTTATGAATGGTTTTAAAATAATAATTACAGTATCACTTTAAGAAATGAACTTTAAGAAGTCATGCGACTGCTCACTAGCTTTTAAAATGCCTGTACATGTTACCTTGCAATATCTGATGAAGTCTTTTATGTTACTCTTGAATAAAGAACTTATTTGTTTTATAAAATAAACTGTGGTGTGTGTTTGCAGTGACCTTTGTGCATCCATGTATCATTTTATTCATTGGTTTGTTGTTTTTAGGCTGTTTTACATAGTAGGAGATATCTGACCTCAGTGGCCCTTAGATACAGAAAGCAATCAGTTTAGAACTGGTACATAGGATGACTTATTATCTCAGAAGGCCTCTGTTGCACAAGTCACTTCCAAGCTGGTGCCAAATGGGAATGATGTGACTTCAGAGCACTTTGATGGGGAAGGGAATCAGTTTAGACCTGGCTCAACTGATTTTAGAGGTCTTCATTCTAAAAAGCAATCACTTCTGAGCTGGTGCACATCAGGACTTACCTTACCTTAGAGTCTCTTTTCTGCAGAAAGTATTTATTCATGAACTGGTGCATTGAGGGTTCTACCTGACTTCAGAGGTCCTTGACTGCATAAAGTAATCATTTCATAGCTGGGGCATAGCAGTGAATAAATGCCCTCAGAGGACATCAGTTGTTGAAATAAATCAGTTTAGAGCCGGTGCGTAAAGGGAACTTACCTGACCGCAGAGGCCCTTGGTTGCAGAAAACAGTTTAGAACTGACCTGTAGCAGGACTTACTTGACATTAGAGACATTTCATTTGTGAAAGCAATTAGTTTAGAGCAGATGTATAGTGGGAATGACCTGATCTCAGAAGTCTTTATGTTGCAGAAAGCAATCAGTTTAGAGCTGGCAGTCCATTTGACTTACTTGATCTAAGAGGCTGTTTTCTGTAGAAAATAATCAGTTTGGAGATGGGGCCTAGCAGGGCTAATATGATCTCAGAAAGCAATCAATTTAGAGCTGGACAACATCACAAATTACCTGATCTCTGAGACAGAAATAAATCATTCTGGAACTGTTGTATAGCAGGGCTTATTTAACCTCAGAGGCAATTGTTGTAGAAAGGAATCAGTTCCTTACATTATGGAAAGCAATCAGTTTAGAGCTGGTGTGCAGTTACTTAACTGACCCCAGAGGCCCTTCGTTGTGGAAAGCAATCTATTTAGGGCTAATGTGTATTGGACTTACCTGGTCTCTGATGTCCATTGTTGTGGAAAGTAATCAATTTAGTCCTTGCGTGTAGCTGGACTTCCCAGACTTCAGAACCCCTTAGTTGCTGGAAGCATTTTGTTTAGAGTGGGCAGGTAGTAGGACTTACCTGACCTCAAAGACCCTTTGTTGCAGAAAGCAAATGATTTAGAGCTGGCAAGACTTATGACTTTTTGAATTCTGAGGTCCTTTACAGAAAGCAGTCAGTTTTGAGATTGTATATAATGGGACTTGCATGCCCTCAGAGCCCCTTCATTGCATAAATCTATTAGGTTAGACACAGTGTAAGACCAGACGTACCTCACCTAAGAGGCCCTTCTCTGGAGAAAGCAATCAGTTTAGAGATGGTACACAGTGGGACCTACCTGACCTCAGAGGTGCTTCATTGGTTAAAGAATTCATTTTATAGCTGGTGCATAGCGAGACCTACCTGACCTCAGATGTTCTTTGTTGTGAAAACCAATCTATTTAGGGCTAGTGCATAGCAGGCAGTACTTAAACTCAAAGGGCCATTGCTATGAAAATACATCAGTTTTCAGCTGGTGTGGTTTGGGATTTCCCTTACCTCAAAGACCCTTTGTTGTGGAAAGCAGTCATGTAAGGGTTATTGTGAAGTGGGACTTGTGTGATTTCAAAGGCCTTTAGTTGCAGAAAGCATTTGGTTTACTCTTGGCATGGCAGGTAGCAAGACTTACCCGACTCCAGTGGTCCTTTGTTGCAGAAAGCAATCAGTTTAGAGCTGGGGAGCATCGCAACTTACCTGCCATCAGTAGCCCTTGGTTGTAGAAAGTCAGTTTAGAGCTGGTATGTAGAAAGACTTACCTCTCCACAGAAGCCCTTTGCTGAAGAAAACAATGTGTCTAGAGTACAAAGAATCATGACTTCCCTCACCTCATAGTCCCTTCATTGCAGAAACAAATAATGTGACTGAGCTGGCCTCAGAGGCTCTTCATTAGTGAAATCAGTCAGTTTAGAGTTGCTGCGTAGCTGGACTTACCTGACCTCAGAGGCCATCTGTTCCTGAAATCAATTTATTTAGGGCTAGTACACAGTGGGACTTACTTGATCTCACAGGCCCTTTCTTATAGAAAATAGTCAGTTTAGTGCTAATGTGGTGTGGGTCTTACCTGACATCAGAGACCCTTGTTTGTGGAAAGTATTCTGTGTGCATAGCAGGAATCATATGACCCCAGAGACCCTTTGCTGCAGAAAGAAATCAGTTCCAGTCATGTACTTAGCAGGACATGCATGACCTAGGAGGCCCTTTGTTCTAGAAATTAATCACTTTAGAGCTAATGTATGGCAGCCTTACCTGACTTCAGAGGTCTTTCATTGCAGAACGCAATCAGTTGTCTGCTGGAGTATAGTGTGACTTACCAGGCCTCAGAGGCCTTTTGTTAGAGATAGCCAAGTGAGTACATACAGGATCTTATCTGACCTCAGAGGGACTTGACTGCAGAAAGCAATCATGTTAGAGCTGGTGCATCCCAAGCTAGCTGTCCTGCAGAGGTCCTTGGATACAGAAAGCAATCAGTTTACAGCAGGAGCATAGTGAGACTTATGTGAAAACATAGGCCTGTTGTTGCAGATAGCAGTCAGTACAGAGATGGTGGATAGCTGGACTTACCTGAACACAGAGGATGTTCTTTGCAAAAAAGCATTCAGCTCCAAACTGATAAGTAGTGGGTCTTACCTGACCTAAGAGATCTTTGTCTGCAGAAAGAAATAATTTCAGAGTGGGTGCTTAGCAGGACTTACTTGCACTCACAGGTCTTTGGTTGCAGAAAGGAAGCAGTTTAGAACTGACGCATAGTGGGACATAGTTGATGTCAGAAGTCCATCACTGGTGAAAGGAATCAGTGCAGAGCTGTTCTGTAGTGGCGCTTACCTGACCAGAGAGGCTCTATATCAAGTAAAGCAACCATCTTAGAGATGGTGCTTAGTGGGAACTACCTGACCGCAGAGGCACTTTCTTGCAGAAAGCAATCAGTTTAGAGCTGCGGACCATGGCAACTTACCTGACCGTTACTTGCAGAAATTAATTAATTTAGAGCTGTGCACAGCATTACTTACCCAACATCCTAGGTCTTTTATTGCAGAAAGCAATCAGTTTAGAACTGGAGAGCATCACTACTTTCCTGACCTCAGAAGCCTCTGGAAAAATGTCCATGGAAATCCGTAATCTAACCTGGAAAACAAATACAAACAAATAAGCCACTGAAACAAATCAGTTTAGAGTTGGTACATTTATTTATTCATTTACATTTGTTTACCAGGAAATTCCAACTGGACACAGGTCCTTTTTCAGCGGAGGCCCGGGGAGAAAAGATCCACAGAATAATAAATGAGCAGCAGAATACATGAAGAACAATTGAATATACATACAATGCAAATAATATATACTTCAGCAAACATTACATATACATACAATATGAAACATAGCAATGAACAGATACACCAATATCTAGCTAGAGGCTAGGAATAAAGGTAGGATGTATATACCGATAGTACTAAGATCAAATAGATACTGTTCTAGACTCATAAACCTAAATCTTATACACAAATATTGCACTAAACTCAAACAGATATAAAGCAGAAGCTCCACAGGAAGGTGAAACAAGCTGAAAGGGCTAATGGGATGGAAGGGGAAGATAGAGAAGTTAGAGAGGAGACTGAGTGAGTAGTACACGTGGCAGTGACAGGAAGCTAGGTGTAAGTCAGTTGGATGTGTATTTGGAGTTAAGATGAAGTGAGATAGTTAAGCATGTTATAACAGGTCTAAGAGATTGAGTTAGGAGGGAAGAGGAGGGTAAAGGGTGAGCTAGAGCCTGCAGAGGAAGGAATGCAATACAAAACAGATCTTACCTGATCTCAGAGGCCCTTCATCACAAAAAGCAATCATTTTTGATATGTGTAGTGGGACTTATGACAGCTCAGTGGCCCATTGTTGCAGAAAGTAATCAATTCCAAGCTGGTGCATAGCAGGACTTATGTGACCTCAGAGGCTTACCTGACATCAAAGGTCCATGGTTATGGAAAGCAATCACTTTAGAGCTGGTGTGTAGTGAGATTTACCTAACCTCAGAGGTCCTTCACTGCAGAAAGCAATCAGTTTAGAGCTGATGGGTAGCAGGACATACCTGACTTTATAGGCCCTACATTGCAGTAAAAAATCAGTTTAGCGGTGATTCATAACAATACTTACCTCACTTCAGAGACTTTTCATTGGTGAGAGCAATCAGTGTATATTGGATTATATATTCCTTGCTCTGAAAGACAGATGGGCCTTCTCAAAATTAGTTACATGTATAGATCTATAATTGTGTGGGACTATATACATATCTGCTGACCTCACCGCAATCTTAGTGAAAGTTTTAAAACATTTATTTGTTTATTTAACAATTGTTGATCGGGAAAGGCTGACTAGGACAGAGCCTATTTTCAGCAGTGGCCTGGGAAAAACATTCCAGATGTATGTCTTTGGAATGAGGAACAAAAGTCTAGGATGACATTCTTGCTTAGTTTAGTAGAAGCGTTTCGGTATGAAGTGGGAAATACAAACATCAGACAGCAACTGAATGTGCCAAAAAACAAAGAAAGAATATAAGGAAAAGAATCAGATAAGAAGGAAGAGCACTGGAAAATCCGTAAGTGCAGTGTCAAGCACATAGGTCTGCTGGAACAACCTCGTGTTGACCAAGATTTGACTGATAAGTGGTTAAGGAGAGGTGAATTGAAGCCAAAAGATGAAGAGCTAATAATGGCTGCCCAGGATGGCAGACTATGTACACATTGGTTTACAAAGTCCACTGAATATGTGGGAGAAACAGACAAATGCAGGTTCTGTAAAAAAAGAAATGGAAACAATCACATATCTTGCTGCCAGGTGTGATAAACTCATGGCAAAGGGGCCTCTATACTGAAAAGCACAATAATGTGGTAAGGCTGTTGCACTGGGGTTAGAAGTAGCTGAGATGCATTGGAAAGATGAACCACAAAGCATTATAGAGAATTATAACATTTATATCATATGGGATCACCCATTACCAACAGTTCAAAAAATAGTTACGAGAAAAACAGATAGAGGAGTCCATGAAAAAAGACAAACGTACCATTGATCATTGATATTGCTACACACAGTGATTAGTGTCTTACATGCAGAGAGAGACACAGTCATAATATATCAGGATTTGCAGGCAGAAATGAGAATAGGACACACAGACAGTTTTAATAGTACAAGAGCAACAGGTGTCATAAAAAATAATTGTATATGCTACCAGTACATGTTACTCCATACGATTTTCAGGAGTCAGTTCTGGGAATATTAGGGATGCTAAGAAGAGTACTTTTGGCTAACATAATAGAATGAAACAATATTAATTTCATGGACTTTAATTGTCCTCTGACTTAGGAATAGGGTCCATTCCTGTTGTAGTATTAGAAACCCAAAAGACATGTAGAAATTAAACCAAAATTAAAGGGAGAGCAGTACTTTCCTGACTTCAGAGGCACATCATTGGCAAAAGCTATCAGTTTAGAATTTGTGCATAGAATTTGTGCATAAAGGGACAATGCCAGTGGCCCTTCATTCCATAAATCAATCAGTTCAGAGGTAATGCAGAGCAAGACTTATCTGACCTTAGAAGCCCTCCTTTACAGAAAGCAATTATTTTAGGGCTAATGTGTAGTGGGACTTTGCCTTACCTTTGTAGTGGGAAGCAATCAGTTTTTGATCTGGTGTGTTACCAGACTTACCTGCACACAGAGGCCCTTAGCTGTACAAAGCAATTAGTTTAGAATTTGTGTATAGCAGGACTTACCTGACCTCAGAAGCCATTTACTGCAGATTACAATAATTTTAGATCTGGTGAGCATTGTAACTGACCTTAACTCAGAAGTCCTTTACTATAGAACCAAATCTTTTTAGAGCTGGTGCATAGTGGGACTTACTTGAATTCAGAGGCCCTTCATTGCAAAAAGCAATAATTTCAGAGCTAATCTGTAACAGGATTTACCTGACCTCAGAAGCCCTTGGATGCAGAAAGCAATCAGTTTCAATCCTGTGTATAGCGGGACTTCTAGAAACTCAGTTGCTCATTGTTGCAGAAAGCAATTGATTCAGAGTTGGCACATAGCAGGATTTATGTGACCTCAGATGTCTTTTTTACAGAAAGGGATCAGTTTAGAGATGGTATATAGTGGGACATAGCTGATCTCAGAAGCCCACTGTTACTGAAAGCAATGACTTTAACTCATTACAGCTGGGGGATGACTGTAAGCATTTCTGCAGTTATACCCTAATGACGTCTCTAGGTGTCAAATATGGCATGCGCATATTTGCATCAATAATTTCAAAACCATGCTGCATGCAAAGTATTAAAAAATTTAATCTTAAAGTTTACACAATGGCAAATTCAGATGTGTTGATATCTGACCTCTGTCTAGTGCAGGTAAAGTAATTTTAATTGCTGTTGGCATAATATTTATTTATATTGTCATAAATTTCATGTTTCCTCTAAATATGTTGACAACAAAGTAGCACAGAAAGAACTGCTTATCATCATATGAAAGCTCTCAGCTTGATGAATAAAGTGCTACTAAAAGTATATGTGCATCTTTAGTGGTTGCTGAGATATTGTAAGTTGTTAACATGATATTTCAAACTTAATAGTTACTATGTTTACACTACCATTTAAAAAATAGTTTGTGCTGAACAGTTTGACATTCACACTTCTTAAATAACACCTGTGGTTTCAGAGATATGTACATTTGTTTGAAATGTGAGAACATAAATTGATTCTGTCAAAAAGAAAAAAAATCATATGAGGATAAAAATTCTGACTGCCCATTGGAAGTTACAGTGCAAACTTCCAGAGCTCCATTGGAGGGAATGGGTTAAAGCTGGTGTGTAGTGGGACTTACCTGACCTTAGAGGCCCTTTGTTATGGAAAGCAATACGTTTTGAGCTGGTGTATACTGAGGCTTACCTGACCTCAGGGCCCTTCATTGCAGAAAGCAATCAGTTGGTTGGTGGGTAAAGGGACTTACTTGAGTTCAGAGGCCCTTCATTGCAGAAAGCAATTAGTTTAGTAGTGATATATAACAATTTTTACATCACTTCAGCGATCCTTCATTGATGAAGCAATCGATTTAGAGCTGGTGTGTAGGGGAACTGCACTGACCTTATAGGCATATCATTGACAAAAGCTGTCAGTTTAGAGTTGGAGTATAAAGTACAGTTGTGTTAGATCTTATCATAACAGTAGATATCCTACTTCTCTCTGTTGCAGTATTCTTAACTCTAGGGATACCCTGCTGAGGGCAGCCAAATGTCTGTCCAGTATACAAAACTATTTACATCTTCCTGGTGCCATGCAAAGTGTAAGGTACACATGTGAAGTATGAGCTCTTAAACCTCAGAACTGAAATGCCCCAAATGAACTAGAGTACCTTCAGATGAAAGCAATAACATGAATATCCAGGAAGGGAAGGGAATAAAAAGAAAGATCCATCTTCCAGAAGGAAAACAACAGAAAGTAACTAGAGTTAGGTGAGAGGGACATAATACATTTATGATAAGATCTTGCACAACTGTACTATGACCTTCCTTTTCACTGTTGCAGTATTCTTTACTCTTGGGGGAGTACAAAAGCTACTGTAAAGAATGGGAGGAGGAAGCACAGAAAAGCCCTCCAAAAAACATAAAGGATGACCCTGGCAAATCATATCCTGGCCCTAGAAATGACATCCAACTTGTAATGTTTGGTGACAGTGTGAACATAAGACCAATAGCAGTTTCAAAGATGGATCTAGTATTCAGATCCTTGAAAAAAGCTCCAGAAGAGGCCACTGCCCTGGTAGAATAAGCACAAACAGAAGAGGAAAGCTGCTTGCCATGAAAAGTATAGTGAAAAGAAATGGCCTTAGAAATCCAGGAGGAGATGGTCTGCTTAGATACAGCCAAACCAAATTTCCTAGCATGAAAGGAAAGAAATAGCTACTCAGATTTCCTGATATGTTTTGTCTTGTCCAAGTAATGTCTGACCTGTCTATGTAAATCCAAGGTGTGAACCCCCTCGGTAGGATCCTGGGGAGAAGGGAAAAAAGAATGAAGATGAATGGACTGATTCAAGGAGAAGTCATTAACCTCTGTGGGCATAAAAGAAGGATTGATACAAAGAGACCCTGTCCTTGTGAAAAACAAAAATGGTGAAACCGCCATGAGTGCTTGAAGTTCAGATACTCTCTTGACAGAAGTAAGAGCCACCAACAACACAGTCTTCCAAGTGCAGTGCTTTAGGGGAAAAGAAAGTGCAAACTCAAAAGGAGACTGGGGCAATTTCTGAAGAACAAAGTTAAGGTCTCAAGAACTGCCTTCTTATCTTTCACTCATACAGCTGCTCAGGCCAGAGATACTAATCAACGTGTCCTGTCTCTTCCATGACCTCTCCAAAGAATTTGATACTGTGTTTCACTGTAAACTATTAACTAAACTAACTGATCTTAAGCTCTCTCCTACCACTTTGCAGTGGTTCTCCAGTTAACTTACTAACAAACAACAGTCTGTCTGATGGCTCACTTCCTGCTCCCCATCTTGCCTGTAAAAATAGGGGTCCCCCAGGGTTCCATCCTGGGCCCCTTCTATTCAATATCTTTACCAACCACCTCTACACTGCCTGCAGTCACTCAGTCCTTATCCAATACGCAGATGACTCAACCCTCATTACCACCTCTGACAACGTCACCCTCTATTCACTAAACAAAACACATTTGTCACTGTAGAAAAATGGCTTAATGAAAACCAGCTTATCTTAAACCCTAAAATAAGCTCTTACTCTTCCTACACTACAAATCCACCTTTTCCATCTCTTCCCTAAACAACACATTTATCAAAGCTGATCCACATACTAAACTCCTGGGCACCATAATAGGTGACCAACTAAAATTTGCATAGCGTAATCATCAGTGTATCAAAAAGACTAATCAAAAACTGGGATTACTGTATCAGAACAAAATTTGATCAGCATATTTATCGGTGTATCAAAAAGACTAATCAAAAACTGGGATTACTGTATCAGAACAAAATTTGATCAGCATATTTATCGGTGTATCAAAAAGACTAATCAAAAACTGGGATTACTGTATCAGAACAAAAAATTCCTTACTCCAGATACCAAACTATCTATAACTAGGACTTTCCTTCTGCCATGCCTTCTCTTTGCCACTTCCATCCTCACAAATTTACAATCCACATTAATCTGCCAGCTCGAGCAAACATATAATAAAATCACCAGATTTGCAACAGATCAATCTTATAAATCACACCATTGCATTACAATGAAACAACTGCAATGGCCAGAATTACCCCATCAACTTCTTATCTCACAGCTTCAAATTGCACACTCCATCCTACACAAACCTCCCACCTGCCCCTCCCTCACTTCCTTCTACACCCCCACTAGATCTGTCTCAGAAGCTCTAAACAACAACTCCTTGTCATACATCAACCTAACAAAAGCATCAGTAAACTACTCTATAATCACAATGTGTCTTTAGCCTGGAACAAACTTCCTAACTCTATTAGAAACATCCCAAATACAAAACAATTCAAAGGGTAACTAAAACTTTTTCTCTTGCCAGGAGCCTATATGAATCCTGCAATGTTTCCAACCTTTTTCTCTCATCCTTTAATTCACTTCTTGTCCTCTCTAATAACTTTATGGCTACTTTTCTTTGACTCTGCCTTTCTCACAATTTTAAGTAGCTATACTCATGTAGTAGTCTGACTATTATGTATCCAGTAAAACTGAAAACACTTTAACTATGTGTATATTTCATCTATTTTTGTGGTTACTGACATTCTCATCTGTAAATACATATACTGCATATTTTGAAAATCGCCTGACTCTGTTAAACTGATCTCATTCTCCTTGTCTATTGTAACTGAATGTCACTTAATCATTTGTTTTTGCTATATTTGTATAACTTAAAATACATCTTTCCGTGTTTTATGAATATTTGTATGCAATTTCCTCGAGCTTTTCTCCTTGGGTCGCCACTGAAAATAGGTTTCTAGCTCAGTTGGACCAACCCAGTTAACAAATGTCAAATAAATAAATAAAGAAGGAATAGCCTTTCTTGGAGGCCGAATATGAAGGACACCTTTCAAAAAATGTTTGACTTCAAAACTAGAAGCCAGAGGTGAATTCCTTGGCAGACAAGTGGAAATGACTGACAGATGAACCTTAACAGATGAATATGCCAAGCCAAAATTGAACAACTCATGTCAATAAGAAAGGACCATAGGAGGCCACAAAAAAAAGCCCAGGTCATTCTTCAGATACCAAATAGAAAATCTCTTCCATTTAGTCACATATGATTTTCTGGAAGAGGGTTTTCTGATCTCCTGCAAAACTTGAAGCACATCCTCAGAAAACTGATTCCTTAAAGGAAACAAAACCCTATCACCCAAAGTGTCAGTTGAGGGTGGTTCAAGTGAGGGTGAATGAGAGATCCCTTGTCTTGTGTGAGAAGATCCATCCTGTCTGGTAACTTGTGATGATTGCCGCTGACCAGATGAAACAGAAGTGGGAATCAATGCTGTTTGGGCCAAATGGGAGTCACCAGCAAGATTCTGAACCTGTCGCTCATGATCTTGTGTAGAAGAGGAAGAGGGGGATAGGCATACACAAACATCTCCTTCCAAGAAAAAGCCATGGTGACCACTTTCCTATCCAGAAGATTTGGCACTCTTGAACACAACTGGGGAAGTTGTCTGTTCAGAGGGGAGGCAAAGAGGTGTACTTGAAGACTACCCCACTGATGTACAATGTCCAGAAACACCTCCCTGTGAAATATCCATTCATGAGTATTGTCCTGGCTCTGCTCAAAGAGTCTGCCACCAAGTGATGTTAGACTGAAAAATCTCAAGCTTGAAGAGCCAGCCTGCAAAGAAGGTAAGATTTTGTATGCTGTTGCTTGTTGATGTACCACATGACTGTAGTTTTGTCTGTAAAATACCTTTAGAGGATCTGGAACCTAAAGAGAGTGAAAAATATTGGAGAGATACAAGTAGAGCCCTCATCTTCTTGATATTGATATGGTCTATCCGGTGCAGATGAGACAAAAGACACTGGACTTTTAGGTTTTTGGAAGAGGCTTGTGCACCATGATCAGAAGCATCAGTGCTCCTGAGAAGGGAGAGGGACCTGGAAAGGCAGACCTGGATTCAGTGAAATCCGGTGAATCTACCAGCAGAGCTTGAGCTTGAGTCAAGGTAAGAGAGGAACCAGATATTCCAGAGGGTGGCAGTGGTGAGATACCATTGAATTTCCTTATGTGAAGTTTGGCAAAAGGAATTGTGGGAATGGTGGATGCCATCTACCCCAGAGCTCAGAGAAATTCTCTTGCAGGAAGGACCGGAACTGGAAGAAAACACTGGAAATAAACAGGCAAAGAGCGGACCTTAGGAGGTAGGAGAAAGGCCAACATCGGAATGGTCTGAATCCTGCAGTGCAGGAACATTTGGCCCTGAGAGGGAGTCAACACAGCCTGTTTTGAGATTGAGGGCAAACTCCACAGTATGCAAAAGAAGCTAGTGAAATATAGATCCTGAAGCATGAGCTGCTAAAAGAGGGCTTAAATCAAAAGGTTATCCAAACAAGGGACTATTTGAATTCCCTGAAGGCTACAGTATGCTACTACAGTGGCCAGATATTTGGTAAAAACCCTTGGAGCTATGAAAAGACCAAAAGACAAAGCAGAGAACTGATAATGAGAAGAAGAAACAGAAAAATGTAAACATTTTCTGAGGAGATGGTAAATAGTAATGTAGAGGCAAGCGTCCTTCAAATCCAGGGATACGTGAAAGGCTTGAGGAAAACAACAAAAGAAAAACTGTCTGAAGAGATAACTCCCATAAAGAAGGAAGTGTGAGAAAAGGATTGAAAAAAAGACAATTCTAGAATGGACCTCCACAACCCCTCCTTCCTGGAAACCAGAGACATACTAGAATAAAAACTTGTTCCCTGCTGGGACAAGGGGACAGATTGGATGGTTCCCTGAACCACCAGATCCTGCAGAACCAAAGAAAAATGTGGGAGCTGACAAGGAGGGGGCTGAGGAAAGCCTGAGAATGGAGGATGGGATTTCCAAACCATAAAATAACATTTTGGATAATGGGCAGAACCCAAACATCTGTGATTATCTGTTGCCAAAGAGGACAAACAAAGTCAGCCTGAGGACAAAGAAATCTAGCCAAGGGCATAGGAGGGGCTGAATGTCAAATAGAAGCATAGTTGTCAGGGAAAGAAGGCTTTTGACTCTTAGCACCCTTTGAAAGCTTGTCTAGAAAAATTCTCTCCTCAGCTCTGTTGCTCCTAGAAGGCTGTTTAAGTTGCCTACAAACAAAAGATGGCTTAGAAGGATCATTTCTCTGTAACCTTGGAAAAGAAGAGAAAAAAGATTTGTTTCAAATCCTGCATAACATTCCCTTATACTGAAGGGTCATGATTCAGCTGCAGCAGTGCCAACGAGAGTCTTGTTGTCTAAGGGAGAATCCAATACTTTGGCCTTGATGTCACCAGGTAAAGCTTGGAGGTGTAACCAAGAATACCTCCTCATAATAGATCCAGATGCAGCTGCCCTAGTGGAGGCATCAGCAGCATCATAGCTACATTTACTAGAATGATGAACCACCTAAGAAGCAGAGCTCAAAAGGGACATGTCAGAAATCTTGCCCTCTGAGTTAGGAAAGTCAGCTAAAATGCCCCCAATTTGGGAGATAAGAGCCTAGTCACATAGGTATTGCTACTTACTAGCCCTGTAGACTAAGGTAGTAGATATGTGTGTGGAAGGTTTATCAGTGGCTACAGAAATAACAGCAATATCAGAGGAAGAGCTTTTATATAAAAACTCTTTAACCTTGGGAACTTTATAGAATCTGTCTGGTTCCTTAGGGGCAGGAATCTGAGAGTCGGGGCTTGAGAAGCTGCACTGAAAGTATCAAGGAGGGCTGCCAGCACTGGAGGAACTACAGAAGATAGAGCAGGATCTATTTGCAAAAGGTGATGGTATCTTTTTAGAACATCAGGAGCCTGGGAACAATCCTACTTAAAGTGTTCCATGATACAAACTACCATAGCCCCAAAATACAACTCCTCCACTGGAGAATCAGGAGAAAGTGAGTTCTCTTTCAAGACCACAGGGCAAGGGGAGAGTAGATCTGAGAGGAGGAAGCCAATGGCTCCTCATTGGAGTCTACCTCTTAATCAGAGGAATCAGAGAGTGTAAGGCATTTGAAAGGCAGACCAAGGAACAGAAGAAGGAACAGATAATCCTTGGGGTGGGGCTTAAGAGCCATAACAGCATTGAAAAGTCCCCGAGTATAATCCTGCCATTGTTTATGGGTATCCTTTTCCACAGAGGCCACATGCTTAGGTTTCTGCTACTTTTTTTAAAACAGCATCAGTGTTAACAAGTCTAGGAGGTGTGGACCACTACCTAGATTCAATGAGGGTACCATGCACATCTTCCCTAACAAGTACTTGGGGAATCCCCCTAGGCACCTCAGAAATAATTAGCAGTAGTTTCCCCTCCACATATGCAACAGATGTAGGCACAGCCTCAGCAGATGTGTGAGTAAGGCATCTTCATGTCAGCTTCCAACTGAGTCATGGCAGAGGGAGCTGAGAGCACCACTGGATGGTCCTCAGATTCTTCATCCAGCCCAGTGAAGTCACCTGGTGGAAGATGGACAGCAGCAGGATGAGTTTGCACCTTTCTGGCTTTCTTTTTAAGCTGTTGCTGAATGCCTGGGTGGGCATTTTCAGCCATGGCACCCTGAGCTAATAGCTTCAGTTTCTGAATCTCTAAGTAAATGGAAAGAGATGACAGAGGATGGAGGAGTGTCTAAGATTGAAATACTTGACAAATCTCACACTACATCTGGGTAGCACCCAAACAAAAATGGCACTGTTCATGTCTATCTTTATGGGGATTCTGCCTCCCATACTCACATTTTCCTTTCATGGATGACATGTAAAGACCCCAATGGGGCACTTATCTGTAGAAGGCTCAGTAATGGATCTAACTCTGTGAACAGCTTGCAGACCAAATTCAAATGCAGTGTTTATTCTGGCAGCAAAGACGTTCTGAGGGTTAGGTGCTCATATGTCACATATGTACCTTACACCTTGCATGCAGGACATAAGTCTGACCTACAGCACTAGAAGATGTAAAGGCTTTGGTATGCTGGACAAACATTCAGCTATCCTTGTCAGGATATCGGAAGAGTAAGGAATACTGCAACAGTGATAAGGACAGACATCAGGAATTACCTGACTTCAGTGGCCATTCATTGCAAAAAGCAATCAGTTCAGAACAGGTGTATAGAAGGACTTATTTAACCTTGGAGGACCTTCTCTGTGGAGAGTACTCAGTTTAAGGTTAGTGCATAGTGGGACTTACTTGACCTCAAATGGCCCTTTGTAATGAAAAGCAATCACTTTTGATCTGGTGCATAGTGAGACTTATCAGCCCATACCGACCCTCAGGTGCTGGAAGCAAGCATTTTAGAACTGGTAAACATTGCAGTTTACCTGACCTCCGAGGCCCTTTATTACAGAAACAGATCAGTTTAGAGCAGTTTTGTAGAGGGACTTCCTTGACCTCAGATGATCTTTTTTGTTAAAAGGAATCAGTTTAAAGCTGGTGTATATTGGGACTTAATCTCAGGGGGCCTTTCATTGATGAAAGTAATCAGTTTAGAGATGGTGCATGGCAGGATTTACTTGAGCAGAGAGGTTTGTCATTGTCAAAACCAATTAGTTTAAAGCTGGCATGTAGCTGGACTTATATGACCTCAGAGGTAGAATTGGTGTGTATCTACATATATCTGATCTCAGTACCCCTTTACTGCATTTTCAATTTAGAGCTGATGCACAGTGACAATTACCTGACCTCAGAGACTTTTCAGTGTGGAAAGCAATCAGTTTAGAGCCAGTGCATAGTAACGCTTACCTGACCTCACAGACCCTTTATTGCAGAAAGCTATCAGTTCGGAAGTGATGTGTAGCAGGACTTGCCAGACCTAACAGACCCTTGTTTGTGGAAAGCAATCAATTTAGAGCAAGTACATAGTGGGACGCACCTGACTTCAGGGGCTTTTTTTTTGTGGAAAGCAATCAGTTTAGAGCTGATGCACAGTGGGTTTACTTGACTTCAGAGGCCCTTCATTGTGGAGAGCAATTGGTTTAGAGCTGGTGTATAGCAGAACTTACCTTACCTCAGAGGTCCTTCTCTGGTAAAAACAATTAGTTTAGAGCTGGTGCCTAGAGGGACTTCCCTAACCTCAGAGGACCTTCATTTCAAAAGGGCATCAGTTTAGAGGTGATGCATAGTGTTGTTTACTTGACCCCAGAGGCCTTTTGTTACTGGAAGCAGTCAGTTTAGAGTTGGTGAATAGCGAGAGTTACCTGATCTTAGGGACACTTCATTGCAGAACACAATCAACTCACACTTAGTGAGGTGCAGGACATACCTGACCTCAGTGGCTCTTCTTTGGTGAAAGCAATCAGTTTAGACATGGTTCATAAAGGCCTTTCACTGGTGAAAGCAATCAGTTTAGAGCTGGTGCATAGCGGAATTTGCTTGAAGTCAAAGGCCCTTCATTACAAAAAGCAATAAGTTTAGAGCTGGTGTGTAGGAACACCTGACCTCAGGGACCCTTCATTGATGAAAACAATAAGTTCAGATGTGGTATGTAGTGAGATTTACCTGACTTCAGAGGCCCTTCTTTTTGGAAAGTATTCGATTTAGAACTGGCGTATATCATAACTTACCTGACCTCAGAGGCCTTTCATTACAGAATGCAATTAGTTCAGAACTGTTGTGTAGCAGAACTTACCTGAGAGCAGAGGCCCTTCTTTGTGGAAAACAATCAAATTTAGGGCTAGTATGCAGTGGGACTCACCAGAACAAAGTGTCCTTTTGTTATGTGGAGCAGTTTAGAGCTGCTGTGTATCAGGACTTAAATTGACCTCAGTGGCAGTTCATTGGTAAAAGCTGTCAGTTTAGACTTGGTTCATAGGAGGACTTACCTGACCACAGAAGTCCTTCACTGCAGAATGCAGTGAGCTCAGTGCGGGTGTGTAGTGGAGCATACTTGACTAGAGAGGTTCTTCTTTGCCAAAAGCAATCACATTCATGGCTTGTGCATAATGAGACTTAACTTTACTAAGTAGCCCTTTGTTATGGAAAGCAGTTTTGAGCTGGTACATAGTGGGTCATACCTGACCTCAGAATCCCTTTGTTGTTGAAAGCATTCAGTTTAGAACTGGTGCATAGTAGGACTTATCTGATCTCAGAAGCCATTCACTGGCAAAAGCAAGTAGTTCAGAGCTGGTGCTTAGCAGGACTTACCTGACTCAGAGGCCCTTCATTCTGGAAAAAGTTTTGAGCTGGTGCATAACTGAATTTACCTGACATCATAAGCCTATTGTTGCAAAAAATACTTGTTTTAGAGCTGGCAGGTGATGGGACTTTCTGGGACCTCAGAGGCCCTTTGTTGCAGAACGTGATCAGTTGTGAGTTGGTGAGCATTGCGCCTTACCTGACATCAGTGGTCCTTGGTTGCTGAAATGAATCAGTTTAGAGCTGGAGTGTAGAAGGACTTACCTGACCTAAAAGGGCCTTTGTTGCAGATAGCATTGAGTTTAGAGCTCTAGAACATTTTGACTTACCTGAACTCAGAGACCCTTCATTACAGAAAAAAAGAATCAGTTTAGAGCTCTTCCATAGTGGAACTTACCTCCTCTCAGAGGTTATTTGTTGTGAAAATAAATCATTTTTAAGCTGATTCATATCAACATTTACTACCTGACGTCACAGACCCTTTGTTGGTGAAAGCAAACAGTTTAGAGCTACTACATAGCAGAATAAACTTGATCTAAGATGACATCATTGCATACAGTAATCATTCTAAAGTTGGTGTATAGCCTGACTTACCTGACCCCAGAAGTCCTTTGTTGCCAAAAACAATCAATTTAAAGCTTGTGTGCAGAGGAATTTACCTGATCTCAGCGGCCCTTCATTGTGGAAAGCAGTCATTTTAGAGCTGGTGTTTATCATGATTTAGATGACCTCAGAGGTATTTCAGTGGTGAAAGCTAGCAGTTTAGAGCTGGTGCATAGTTGGACTTAAATGACCTCAGAGGCTCTTCATTTCAAAAACAGTCGGTTTAGAGCTTGTGCATAGCAGGACTTATCTAACATCAAATGCCCTTCTTTGCCAAAGCAAAAGCAATTAGTTTAGTGTTGCTGCACAACTGGACTTAAGTAACCTCAGAGGCCATATTGCAGTAAGCAATCAGTTCAGAGATGATGGGTACTGAGACTTATCTGACTTCAGAGGGCCTACTTTGTGGAAAGCAATTAATTTAGGGCTAGTGCGTACTCAGACATATCCTACTTCAGAGGCCCATTTTTATGGAAAGCAATCAATTTAGAGCTAGTACATAGCAGAAAACACATGACCTCAGTGGTCCTTCATTGTGGAGAGCAATCAATTTATGGCTAATGTGTAGTGTGACTTACCTGACTTTAGACTACCTATGTTATGGAAAGCAGTCAACTTAGAGTTGGTGTGCAGATGGGCATTCCTGACCTTAGAGTCTGTTCATTGTGGAAAGCATACAATTTAGAGCTGGTGCATAGTGGGACTCAGCTGAACTTGAGGCTCTTTGCTGTAGAAAGCAATCAGTTTAGATTTGGTGTATATCAGGACTTCCCTAACCTCAGAGGCACTTCAGTGGCAAAAGCTATCAGTTTAGAGCTTGTGCATAGTGGGACCTAACTTGACTTCAGAGGCCTTTCATTGCTGAATGCAATCAGTTTAGAGCTGGTGGGTAGCAGGACTTAGCTAATTTCAGTGGTCCATCACTGCAGAAAGCATTTGGTTTAAATATGACTGGTAGAGGGATCTACCATGACCTCAGAGGCCATTTTTGTAGAAAGTGATCAAGTTTAGAGCTGGCAGGCATTGTGGCTTACCTCATCTCATTTACCCTTGACTGCCAAAATTGACTGTAAAGCTGGTGTTAAGGACTTACCTGAACTCAGAGGACCTGCTTGCAGATAGCAATTAGTTTAGAGCTGGAGAGCATTATGACTTACCTGACTCAGAGGTTCTTCTTTGCTTAAATAAATCAGTTTAGTGCCACTGGTGGCATAGAGGGATAAAGCTCTGACTACTACCCAGCCAACCTAAGTTCAATTATTAATTATGGCAATTGATGGAGTAGCAAGGAGGAATAGGGGTCTACCCATCACAGGAGGAAGGACAGTTGTGTGGGTATTCTCCATGACATCCCTAGCATAGGCTGTGATTGAGCAAGGAATAGTCTATGAGGAGAATAGGGTGGGAACATGGCCGAACCTTCCCTGGAGGTTGAGGCAAGAAGTTGTACATTCCTATTGTGTGCCCACCCCATAACATAACATAACATAACATAACTTAACATAACCTCACAGTTAGAAGGATGGGAGGGGAAACTATGTGTAGGCCTTAAAAAGTAAACCTCCTAACAGATGGTAGACAGCACCACCCTTTGGTTCCGTGTTGCCCTCTGTCATTGATGGCTTAGCTCTGTGGATAGATTCAGAGTCAAATGAAGACCCATCTATGGATATAGGGTACTGGGTCAGCATTCAGGATGAAGCCAAAATGGAAAAGCATGCCCCCCAAAAAAAAATCAGTTTAGAACTGTTACGTAGCAGAACTTACCTGACGTCAAACATGTTCATTGCAGAAAGAAATCAGTTTGGAGTTGATACACATTGGGGCTTACTTGACTTTAGAGACCCTTCATTGGGGACAGCAATTAGTTTAGAGCTGGGACTTAGCTGACCTCAGAGGCCCTTCACTTTTGAAAGAAATCCTTTCATGGTTGGTGTATATTGGAATTTAACTGACCTCAGAGGCACTCTTTTGGTATAAGCTATCGGTTTTGAGTTAGAGCTGGCGGATAGTGGTACTTACCTGACATCAGAGTGTTTTCACTGTAGAAAGCAATCAGCTTATTGCTAGTGCGTAGTGGGAGTTACTTGACCACAGACTCCTTTTGTTATGGAAAGCATGCAGTTTAGAACTGTTGAACAGGGGCCATACCTGATCTTAGAGGACCTTTGTTACAGAAAGCAATTAAATTAGAGCTGGCAAACATCACAACTTACCTGAATTCACAGGCCCCCTAGTTGGAAAAAGATTAATCAGTTCAGAGCTGATGCATAGCATGACTTACCTGACCTTAGAGGACTTTAGTTACAGAAAGCTATCAGTTCATAGCTTGCACACACTTGAAATTATATGACCCCAGGGGCCCTTTGCTGCAGACAGTAATCAGTTCAGAGCTTTTAAGTAGCAGAACTTACCTGACCTCAAAGCATGTTTATTGCAGAAAGAAATCAGTTTGGAGCTGGTACACATTTTGGCTTACTTGATTCAGAGGCCCTTCATTGGGGACAGCAATCAGTTTAGAGCTGGTTCACAGAGGGACTTAGCTGACCTCAGAAGCCCGTCACTTTTGAAAGCAGTCCTTTTTTAGCTGATATACATTGTAATTTACCTGACCTCAGAGGCACTCCACTGATGAAAGCTATCAGTTTTTATGCTGGTGGATAGTGGTACTTATCTGACATCAGAGGGTTTTCACTACAGAAAGCAATCAGCTTATTGCTAGTGCATAGTGGGAGTTACCTGACCTCAGACACCCTTTGTTATGGAAAGCATGCAGTTTAGAAGTGATGAACAGTGGACATACCTGACCTCAGAGGACCTTTGTTACAGAAAGCAATTAATTTAGAACTGGCAAGCTTTGCAACTTACCTGACCTCAGAGGCCCTTGCTTGCAGAAATTAAGCAGTTCAGAGCTGATGCATAGCAGGACTTACTTGACCTTAGAGGCCTTTGGTTACAGAAAGCTATCAGTTCAGAGCTTCTACACACTTGAAATTATGTGTAACCTCAGGGACCTTTGTTGCAGAGAGTAATCAGTTCCAAGCTTTTAAGCAGCAGCAGCAGTTATGTGACCTCAGAAGCCTTTCTTTGCAGAAAGGAATCAGTTTAAAGCTACTGCATAGCATGTCTTACTTGACCTCAGTGGCCTTTTATTCTAAAATGCAATGACTTCTCAGATGGAACATAGTGGATCATAACAGACCACAGAGGCTGTTTATTGCAGAAAGGAATCCGTTCTGAGATGGAATGGAGATGGTCTTACCTGACCTCATATGGCCTTAACTGCAAAAGGTTATTTTAGAGCTGGCGCATAGCAGGACTTACCTGATGTCAGAGGCTGTTTAATGCAGAAATCAATCAGTTTAGAGCTGGTGCATAGCATGACTTATTTTACCTCAGACCCCTTGATGCAGAAAGGAATCAGTTAAGAGCTGCTGCATAGTGGAACTTACCTGTCTTCAGAGGCCCATTATTATGTAAAGCAATCACTTTAAAGCCAATGCATAGTGGGACTTACCTGATCCCAGATGCCCTTTGTTATGGAAAGCAATCACTTTAGAGCTGGTGCATAGTGCATTTTACCAGAGCTCAGGTACCCTTCAATGATAAAAGCAATCAGTTTAGAGCTAGTGGGTAGAGGGATTTACTTGACATCAATGGCCCTTCACTGGGGGGTCTGAATGGTGAGATGATAAGTCAGCAAGCAAAGGAGAGTAGTATTGCTGAAACTGAATTTATCCTGAAGTCTTGGTGAGTACCTTCATGAGGTGGACCTTGTTTTTCACAAAAGCTCACCAGGACGACACTGATATATAGACTGTATTTGTATAGCATATATCATGGACAGAACTAGGTCAAAAATTGAAAAGTATAAAAAAAGAAATATGTACATGGGAAAGAGAGATTTGATATGGTGCAATAAAGGGGAAAGCCAAATTAATATAAAAAAGGCAGCCCCAAAGATATTCGAAGAGAAATACAGACAAAGGCATCCAGATATGGAAAATTTCACAATAAAAGAAATAATATCACAAAGAGGGAATGCAGAAAAGAATATTAGTAAAGTAGAAGTTAAAAAAAAATTGAAGCTGAAGTTATGGAGTGCCTGTGAAGTGAAGGATTTGATGTAGAATGTCTAACACAGGTTACATCACAGCATGATGGAATGAGTCCCCAAAGTAAGGAGAAACAGGAAGATCAGGAGACATCTAAAGAAGAAATGTGGACATGGGAAAGAAAGAGAGATTTATTATGGTGCAATATCTATGTAAAGAAGAAAATAAAACTAATCAATACAAAAAGGGCAGCACCAAAGATACTTGAAGAGAAATACAGGCAAAGGAATCCAGACATGGAAAACCTTTACAATACAAAAAAATAAGAAGACAAAGAGGAAAAGTAGAAAAGGAGATTAGTAATGGAGAAGTCAAAGACATAGAAACTGTGGCTATGGAGTACTTGAAAAGTGAAGGATTCAGTGTACAAAATCTAATTCAGAAAGCACCACAACAGAATAGAGCGATTGACATCCAAATTAAGGGGAAACCAATGGAACGGGAAGCAATTGATCAGGTGCCATATAAAGATATTTTGGAGGCTCCCACAGGAAACCAGTATAAACATTCACTTCAAGCTGGACACCAAGGGAATGAACAGGAAATTGTGGAAACTTTGATGCAGTCACTGTTGAGAAGTGATAGGCTGGTGAGTTTCCATATGACAGAGCAACAGATGGCACACGAAACTGAAGAGAAGGTGCTAAAGGAAGAAGCTATAGAATGCCCACAGGAAATGGAAAACAAAAAAATGCATACTCAGTTTAGAAGAAAATGAGCTAAGAGAAGAGTTGCTTGATTTAATAGAGATGGATAGACATATTAAGATCAATGAAAGAAATAGACTGCAGAAGGTCAATAAAATCCAAAAAGTCAGAAGTTTGATAAAACAAATGAACACAGTAATTATGATTGTCCATAGAGATCCATGTGATATAACAGAAGTAAACAGAATATATTACTGTGCAGCTAACTTAATAACTGATAAAGTTCTACCACAAGAACACAGGGTAGTGAGGGAAAGAAAGGGAGAGATCGAATAACATCATGGAATAACGCAATTAAGACAAGAAGTGTCACTGTTAGAAGAGTTTAGAAGAGGGAACAGATCAATAAAAATACTCAGAAAGATATATGTGATAAAACCAATGCACAGTATTAGAAGAGATCAGGATCTATCATGCACTATCGCAAATCACAAACTAAAAATCTCAGCACAGGTGGAAAAACGTAGAAGATACGCAGATAAATATAAAGGAAAAGTACAAAACGAGCAATTTATTGATGACACAAAAAGTTTCATACAGAATTGGGAAACAAGGTAAAAGGAATTGAAAAACCACCAAAGAGAAGAAATAGATACATCTTGGAGAAATATTTATGAAGATCCTGTTGAATATAACAAAGACGCTAAATGGATAAAAAAGTAAAAGAAATAATAAGACGTTTTAAAGGTACAAGATATGAAATGGGATGAAGTAACAGCTAGAGAGATTGAAACAAAGTTAAGAAAAGGCTGTAATTGGAAAACCCAAGACCCAGATGCAGTACCTAACTTCTGGTTAAAAATATTAACAGCTTAGTACCAAGATTCAGCCATGTCTAAGAACTATTTATATAGGCACCCAAAGAGACATCAGCCTGGCTAACAACAGGAAAAACAATGCTCCTACTTAAGATTGAACCTGCAACCTACCCTAAGAATTATAGACCAATAACTTGCCTTCCAGTGATGTATAAACTATACACTGAAATTGATGCCAATAGAGTTTATAGTCATTTAAAAAAACTCAATTACGGCATTAGAGCAAAAGGGCAATAAATGAAAGTTATATGGAAAAAAGGATCATTCGTTGTTAAATACGCATAGATAAAACTTCCTGGTGAACCACCACAGCTAAAAACATTGTTTATTTTAAAAATAGAGACAAAACATAAAAGACTTCCAACAAACGACAGCTCTAAATGATTAGCGCTTTCAGCTATTCAGCCTTCTTCAGATCGTATCATACCCTGGTACTATCATCACCCACTCTGATCACACCAAACTCCTGGGTGTGGAAATTGACAAAAACCTGCAGTCTGATGTCCACATTTCACAAACCATCAAAAAAGTCTGTAAAAAAATGGGAACACTATACAGACACAAAAACTTTTTCTCAGAACAAGCGAGAATCTCCCTAGCCTAAACCCATCTATTGTCCAATCTAATATATGTGGCACCAATCCTTACCCATATCAGAAAACATGATCTTGCTAGACTTCTGACATGTTACAACAAAACTGCCAAGCTCGCTAATAACTGCACCTTCAGAACCCATCACTGTCGGGCTCTAAAGGAACTACAATGGCTAGAATTTCCCCAACTACTCAGTTACCATCAACTATTAATTGCCTACAATATTGTGAGACATCCTGATAGAACCCCAGCACTAAGTCACCTACTCACGCCCTACAAATCAAATCGTCCCCTTCACTCCACTGACAAATCACTCCTTTGTATCTCTAAAGCTAACAACACTGCAGGTAAAGCACTATTCTCCTATAATGTAGCTAAATCCTGGAATAACCTTCCCCTGCTTTATCTTCTGCCTCTACTATTACGGTGTTCAAAAACGTACTTAAATTACACTTAATGAACTCATGGCTATGTCCATGCATTACCTAACCTTCTCTGTTTCTACCACCCCAGATAGCTTCATTTTCAATTATGCCTATTGTATTTTTTCTACAGTATCAGGAATTTTTTTTCTGCTCAAGTTTCTAATAGTTATACTAGCTCATACTAAACTTACACAAATTAATTTCTAAGTAGTCTCTGTCTGTCTCTATAGTCGGTTATAATGCTTATCTAGTGTCAATTTCTGTTTTTGTATCGATAGTTGTATTTTTTATCTAGTGTCAAATTTTAGTTTTTTCTATCAAAAGTTGTATTTTTATTTATTGTCAGTTTTTTTTGCTTCTGTATAGATGATCATATTGTTATCATATTGTTCAACTATTTGCTTTTCTGTATTGAATGTGGAGCTTTTCTCCCCGGGCCTCCACTGTAAATGGACATGTGTCCAGTCAGACTATCCCGGTAAACAAATATAAAATAAAATAATTAAAAGATAAATAAATATGGAACAAATAATCATTTTTTGTCAAATAAAGTCATAGTGGAGAATTGTAAAAAGTGGAAGAACCAAAGTATTGCATGGATAGACTACAAAAAAGCATTTGACAGTATCCCACATTGATGGATAAAAGAGTGCTTAAAATGTATAAGATGCACCCTACACTGATAAACTGCATCACAGCAACCAGGAAACAATGGCAAACCCAATACTCATACTGGGTGACTTCAACTACCCTTCCATCAACTGGGAAAACTATTCAAGTACCAATGTACAGGCCCAATGCTTTCTGGAATTTATCAGTTCCAATACCCTGGACCAGCTAATTCTGACCCCCACTACAGGAAGCAACATTCTCGACCTGGTTATCCCCAACATGGGAGACCATTGCTCCACACCTATAGTCAATTCCTTCCTGTTTAAATCCGACCACAAACTAATCACCATGGAAATATCGATCTTACCTACAACCCCTGCTAAGGTGACCACCCTGAAAAACTTCTCTAAAGCCGACTTTGTGCTCCTAAAAACAGAGGTGGCCAACTTCTCGGCACCCATGCCAATAGAAAATAGCTACATGACTGCCGAATCATGCA
This sequence comes from Protopterus annectens, assembly GCF_019279795.1. NCBI lineage: Eukaryota > Metazoa > Chordata > Ceratodontiformes > Protopteridae > Protopterus > Protopterus annectens. The sequence goes on along the minus strand of NC_056729.1, from coordinate 1,703,300,716 downwards.
CCAATGCACTGTACAAGCACGTACACAAATGCATAGACCTTGCCATACCAAACAGAACTAAGACGCTCTCCTCCAAAAAAACTTAGCTAATCTGGTGGTCTCCAGCCATCAATACAACAGAAGGAAGAAACTGTTGCAGAAAAAAAATGACGTCACAAGACTGGAAAACCTCATTTATCAGTCTCAACAAAAAGCTGAGATCCTTTATCAAATCCTCTAAAGCCAGCTATGAAGGCAGAATTGCATCTGACACCAAAAACAATCACAAAGCCTTCTATAGCTATATCAAAAACCTCCAAGGCAATACCCAGATTTGTGCTGAGATATAGCCAACATACTGCCCGACAGATCCAGTGCCAACTTTACCCCCCCCAAGGACCCTATCAAAATACCAGAAGAAAGCCTGGTACCCACCATTTCAGCGGCACAGATAAAAGCTGCATTGTCCAAACCCAAGAATACAGCATCCATGAGACCTGATAATATCCCTGGCTGCGTCCTACATGAGCTACAAAATGAACTGGCACAACATCTGTGTGCCCTGTTCAATCACAGCCTTACCTCAGGCTACGTTCCTAATGAATGGTGCACTGCTACAGTCATCCCGCTCCATAAAGGGGGAGCAACTACAGACACTGGGAACTATTGCCTCATTAGCGTGATGAGTCTGATATGCAAAGCTATGGCGTGCATCATCATGGACCTGCTTAACAAAGATATAGGCAATCTCCAAACTCTTCACCCCACACAGTTTGCCTTTATCAAGGGGTGATCCTGCCTGCTGAACCTGGTTGACTTCTTCGAGGCAGTCACCAAGGTTGTGGATGAGGATAAGGCAGTGCATACAGCTTACCTCGACGTGGCCAAGGCCTTTGATACCATTTTCCACTCAGGTATCATTGATAAACTCATCAAACTAGGCATCAATCCTTACATCACTAGCTGGGTTGCAAATTGGCTCACAGACAGGAATCACAGAGTGAAAGTTGCAGATTCCAAGTCAGACTGTCGATCAGTCATGAGTGGAGTCCCACAGGGCTCGGTCCTGGGCCCTCTTCTGTTTGGCATCTACTTCTCAGAAATCCAGGCCAACACGGAAGGACTCTGGCTGACCAAGTTCACTGATGACTGCAAGCTAGGAGTTATTATCAACTCCCAAAGTGATGCAGACATCCTACAAAAGGGCCTCTCTGAGACCAATGACTGGTGTCAGAACCATGGCCTGAAGCTTAATGCCAAATAATGTGTTATCATCCCCTTTGGAAAAAACTCAGTTCCCATGAATTACTACATTGATGGGAGCCCACTGAACATTGAAGGGGCCATAAGAAATCTGGGCACCCAGGTCGACAGACACCTCACCTTCGACCACCACATTGCCACTGTGGTCAGAAAGTTCTTCTATGTGGCACATCTTATAACCAAAGGTTTTGCATCTAGGAAGAAAGAGATCATCATCCCTCTCTACTCATCCCACATTAGATCAATCATCAAATATAATGCCCCATTTGGCATGTACCTGACCAGACACCTACAACAGCTGGACAGGCAACAAAAGTACCTCACAAGAAGGATCCTAGGCCTTAAACACATGTCCTACATGGACAGACTCAAGAAACATTAGCTGTTCTCAGTCTCTTAAAGTCTACTTAGAGGTGATTTCTGCTTGACTTACAAAGCCATGTCTGACCCAGCCCTACTTGAAATGCTACACCTAAAGAAATCCCAATCCCCCCGCATCACACGCTCCAGAGAACACAACCTCATTGCCACAATTGACAGATCATGCTGGAGGGTCAGGTTCATCTCCCAAAGACTGCCCATACTCTGGAATAAGCTTCCCATTCATGTCAAGCGGAGCATCTTGCTGGCTCTCTTCAAGAGAAATCTTGAGTGGATGGGTAACAGAAAGTTCACACCAGGGATCACTCCAATTGCCCTAGTTGCCTACTGGATAGGGGCACTGTGAACTAACATCGAGTGGCATGGTGCCTGGGAAATTCTTTGGGCTAGGCTTGTAAAGGCTACAGGTCCATTAGCCTAGTGCACACCTATGAACATAGGATCACCCATTACCAACAGTTCAAAAGATAGATGTGAGAAAGCCAGATATAGCAGTCCATGAAAAGAAAACAAAGGTAGCATTGATCATTGAAATCTATATACCGAGTAACTACAGTGTCTTGTGTACAGAGAAAGACAAAGTCATAAAATATCAGGATTTGTGGGCAGAAGCAAGAGCAATGTGGAAGAAAGATACCCAGACAGTTCCAACAGTAATAGGGACAACAGATCTTATAAAAAAGAATCTACAATCATATTTAGATATGTTACCGATACATGTAACTCCATACGAACTGCAGAAGGAGTCATTACTGGGCACATCGCAGGTGCTGTGAAGAGCACTTCTGGCTGACATCAAAGATTGAAACAATACTAATTTCATGAAATTCAATCATACTTTGACTTAGGATTGGGGTCACTTCCCAGCATGGTATTAGAAACCCAAAAGATTTGGTGAAATTAAAAAAGAGAAAACTATAAAACAATTAAGACAAGAAGTGCCACTGTTAGAAGATTATAGAAGAGAGAATAAATGAACAAAAATGCTCAAAAAGCTAGACGTTATAAAAGCAATGCATAGTATCAGAACAGATCAAGATCTGTCATGCACTATAGCAAATAATACACTAGAAATATCAGCACAGGTAGAAAAACTTAGAAGATATACAGATAAATATAAAGGAAAACTACAAAATAAGCAATTTATTCATCATCATCATCTTCTTTTGGCTGTTCCCATTAGGGGTCGCCACAGTGGATCATCTGTTTCCATTTCTTCCTGTCCTCTGCATCATGCTCTTTCACATCAGCTGCCTGCATGTCCTCTTTCACCACATCCATAAACCTCATCTTAGGCCTTCCTCTTTTCCTCTTATCTGGCAGCTCCATCCTTAGCATCCTTTTCCCAGTATACCCAGCATCCCTCCTCAGCACATGTCCAAACCAACACAATCTCACCTCTCTTGCTTTGTCTCCAAACTGTCCAACCTGAGCTGACCCTCTAATATACTGATTCCTAATCCTGTCCATCCTAGTCACACCCAGTGCAAATCTTAACAACTTTAAACTCTGCCACATCCAGCTCTGACTCCTGCCTTTTCGTCAGTGCTACCGTCTCCAACCCATATAACATAGCTGTTCTCACTACCCTCTTGTAGACCTTCCCTTTCACTCTTATTGGTACCCGTCTGTCACAAATCACTCCTGACACTCTTCTCCACCAATTCCACCCTGCCTGTACTCTCTTCTTCACCTCTCTTCCACACTCACCATTACTCTGAACTGTTGATCCAAAGTACTTAAACTCATCCACCTTTACCAACTCTACTCCCTGCATCCTCACCATTCCTCTACCCTCCTTCTCATTTACACACATATATTCTGTTTTAGCCCTGCTGACCTTCATTCTTCTCCTCTCTAAAGCATATCTCCACCTCTCCAGGGTCTCCTCAACTTGGTCCCTACTCTCACTACATATCACAATGTCATCTGCAAACATCATAGTCCATGGGGCCTCCTGTCTAATCTCATCTGTCAACCTGTCCATCACCACTGCAAATAAGAAAGGGCTCAGAGCTGATCCTTGATGTAATCCCGCCTCCACCTTAAACGTATCTGTCACTCCCATTGCAGTCCTCACCAATGTCACACTACCCTTGTAAATATCCTGTACCACTCTTACATACTTCTCTGCCACTCCCGACTTCCTCATACAATACCACAACTCCTCTCTAGGCACCCTGTCATATGCTTTCTCTAAGTCCACAAAGACACAATGCAACTTCTGACCTTCTCTGTATTTCTCCAACAACACTCTCAGAGCAAATATTGCATCTGTAGTGCTCTTTCCTGGCATGAAACCATACTGCTGATCACTAATCATCACCTCCCTTCTTAACCTAGCTTCCACTACTCTTTCCCATAACTTCAAGCTGTGACTGATCAATTTTATCCCTCTGTAGACCCAAAAAAGTTTTATAGAGAATTGGGAAAAGCACCACTAAAAAGGAAGAAATAGATACATTTTGGAAAAATATCTATGAAGATCCTGTAGAAGAAGATAAAGATGCTAAATTAATAGAAGAAGTAAAAGAAGGAATAAGAAGTTCAAATGTACAGGATATGAAATGGGATGATGTAACGGCCAGAGAGATTGAAACAAGTTTAGAAACGCTCCAAATTGGAAAAACCTAGTACCAGATGTAGTACCTAACTTCTGGCTAAAAGTATTAACATCTTTACATGAAGATTTAGCCATGAGTAAGAACTATTTATATGCACACCCTGAACAGACACCAGTCTGGTTAACAGCAGTAAAAACAATATTCTTATTGAAGAGCGAACCTGCAAACTATCTTATAAACTATAGACCAATAACTTGCCATCTGACGATATATAAACTATACACTGGAATTTATGCCGACAGAGTTTATAGTCATTTGGAAGAAAACTCAATCATGGTAATAGAACAAAAGGGTAATTAAAGAAAGTCATGTGGATCATTTGTTGTTAAATAAAGTCATAATGGAGAACTGTTAAAAGGAGAAGAATCTAAGTATGGCATGGATAGACTACAAAAAGGCATTTGACAGTATCCTACATTTATGGACAAAAGAATGCTTGAAAATGCATAAGATACATCCTACACTGATTGATTATATTTCAGTAGCCATGAAACAGTGACAAACTACTTTGCAATTAAGCCATGATAAAAGACAGCTTATTATTCCAGGGATAACATTTCAAAAGGGGATATTCCAGGGTGGCTCTCTGTCACCGCTGCTCTTTTGTCATGCCCTTAACTCATTAAATTGCCTACTTAACAGATTAAATCATGGTTACAATTTGGCTCCCAGAAAGCAACAAAGTATAAAGATTTATCTTCTTTTTGTAGATGATTTAAAACTGTATAGTTCATCAGATGAGGAACTGAAAGCACAACTGCAAGTGGAGAAACCTTTTTCTGATGATATGAGAATGTCATTTGGTCTTGATAAATGTGAAAAAGCAACCTTTAAAGCAGGAAAGCTGCAGCACCAAGAAAACATCAGTTTGGGACAGGAATGTGATATAAAAGAACTTGAGCAAGAGAGAGTGTATAAATATCTGGTAATTTATGAAGGATCAACAGTAAAACATGAACAGATGTGAATAAAACTCAGTAAAGAACATTTTAGAAGACTAAAATTACTACTGAAAACAGCATTGACATCTAGGATCAAAGTCCACGCTATAAACCAGTTTGCTCTTCCTGTCCTAATTTACAGTTATGGTGTGATTGACTGGCCCCAAAAGGTGTTGGATAGGTTAGACAGGAAAACAAGAAGGATGCTTCATGCTCATCAAATGATTTATAAAAATCAGTGCATACCAAGATTATATATTCCTCATTCTGAAGGAGGTATGGACCTCCTCGAAATTGATTACATGTATAGATCTGCACTCGTGGGACTGCATACATATCTGCTGACCTCACAAGACCTAAATGTAGTGAAAGTTTTAAAACATGAGAGAATAAGTCAAAGATGAATTCCCTGCTTAGTTTTGTGGAAGGATATCGGAGTCAAGTGGAAGTGGAAATCAAGCCAGAAGTAGATAAAAATCAGGCAGCAAATGAATGTGCCGAAAAACAAAAGAAAGAATATAAGGTAAAGGATCACGTAAAAAGGCAAGAAATGTGGAAAATGTATAAATATATTTGCAAGTATAGAAAACTCTTGGAACAACCTCACGTTGATCAGGATTGAATGTAGGAATGGTTAAGGAGAGGTGAATTTAAACCAAAAGACAAAAAGTTAATATTGGCGGCCCACAATAGTGGACTACATACATGTTAGTTTACAAAGTGTGTTGAACATGTGGGAGAAACAGACAAATGTAGGTTTTGTAAAAAAGAAAATTGGAAACAGTCACACATCTTGTTGCTGGATGTGATATACTAATGGCAGAAGGACTGTATATCGAAAGGTATAATTGTCTCTCCAGGTGTCTACTGAAATGAGTTCTGTAGACCCAGTCAGATCACCCCGGTAAACAAATGTCAAATAAATAAAATAAGAATAAATAAATAATAATTTGGCAAGACTGTTGCATTGGGGATTGTGCACACATTATAATATTAAGGTAGCTGAAAAACACTGGAAACTTGAGATACAAAGCATCATAGAAAATGCTGAAGCTTATATCGCATGGGATCATCCATTATGAACAGTTCAAAAAATAGATGAGAGAAAACCAGATATAGTAGTCCATGAAAAAAAGACAAAAGTAGCATTGATCATTGAAATTGCTACACCCACTGACTACAGAGAGATACAAATTTATAAAATACCAGTATTTGCAGGCAGAAATGAGGGGAATGTGGAAGAAAGATCCCCAAACAGTTCCAATAGCAGTAAGAGCAACAGGTCTAATAAGAAAAAATTTATAGTCATATTTATATATGCTAACAATACATGTAACTCTTCATAAATTGCAGGAGTCAATTCTGGGCATATTGCGGGTGCTGCAAAGAGTACTTCTGGCTAATGTCGAAGATTGAAACAATACTAATTTCATGAACTTTAATTGTACCCTGACTTAGGAATGGGGTCTCTTCCCATCATAGTATTAGAAACCTAGAAGACTTGGAGAAATTAAACTGGGACATGGAAACATTCCTACTACCGAGTTAGGCTAGACTCAGGGGGAGGATTGTCCTCGGTGGTAGAAAGGAGTAGTCCAAAACAAATATATAAAAACTGACAGGCCAAAAAAGAGGCATAGAGATGATAACGTAAACTATTGAGGATAAGGAAGAACTTGTGTATTGTTACAATTACTCAAGAAGCCCAGACTTATCAAACAGAAGATATGTTGATAGATTAAGAGAGACATTAGAGGAAAAATACTTTCACAAGAAAACTGTCAAAAGCTACAAATAAAAATATATATCCTTTAATATCATGAATCAACAAAAACATTATATATAGTCAAAGAAATATTGGGGTGCTTGATAACAGAAGTGACAGAGGAAGTAAGAAAGAGTAAAGAACAAAACCCAGAGTTTTTGAAAGGTATGAAAAAGAAACACGGACAAGGGAAAGAAAAAGAGAACTGATATTGTGCCGTGTATATACAAAGGGGAAGGCCAAACTATTCAATGCAATAAATGCATCCCCAAAGAGATTTGAAGAGAAATACAGGAGGAGGCACCTGGATACAGAACATTTCTCAATACAAAAAATAAGAAAACACAGGGTAATGTAGAAAAGAGAATTACTAAGGGAGAAATTAAACAACAGAAAATGAAGTTATAGATTGTCTGTGAAGTGAAGGATTTAGTGTGGAGAATTCAACAGCCAATGTCACAGCATGATAGAATAATGGGTCCTCAGATTAAGGAGCAGCAGGTGGGATGGGAGGGATCTGATGAAGATTTGTCACATGATGATGTTCTGGAGCCTTCTGCAGGAGATCAGTGTGAAAGTCCTGCTGAAGTTGCATAGCAAGGGAAGGAGGAGGAAACAGTAGCAGCTCTGATATAGGTAATGTATGGAATGATATGCTAGTGGATTTCTACATAAAGGAGCCGTGATTAATCATGGTACATCTGAGGAAGATATGTCACAGGATGATGTTTTGGAACTTTTTGTAGAATACTCGCAAGAAACAAAGAGCAAAGAAGATGCTCTCAGTTCAGAAGAAAATGATCCATGGAAAGACCTGCTTGAATTAATTTAAATGGATAGACATAGATTATATAAAGTAAATAAAACCCAAAATGTTAGAAGATTTGTAAACAAATGGACACAGTAATCAGGACTACTAAGAGAAATGCACTGGTATAACAGAAATAAATAGGATATAGTACTGTGCAGCTAAGCTAAAAACAGATGAAGTGTTACCACACAAATGGAGTAACAGAGGAAGAAAAGAAGTAAAATGCCACCATGAAAGCATCAAAGAGAAAACACTATAGCTCAGTTAAGACAAGTAGTATCACTGTTAGAAGAATAGAGAAAAGGGAACAGTTGATCAAAAATACTTAGGAATATAGATGTGGAACAAACAATACACAGTATCAAAATAGACCAGGATTTATCATATACTGTTACCAATAATAAATTAAACATACCTGCACAGACAAAAAACTTAGAAGATATGCCGATAAATATAAAGGAAAAGTATAATATAAGTATTTTTATAGGGAACTGGGAAACAAAGTAAAAGGAATAGAAACGCCACTAAAAAATAAGAAATAGGTACATATTGGACAAGTAGTTTTGAAGACCCTGTTGAACATAACAAAGATACTGAATGTATAGAAGAATTCAAAGAAACAGCAAAGAGTCAAAATGTAAAGGATATGAAATGGGATGAACTAATTGTCAGAGGAACTGAGGTAAAATTAAGAAAAGCTCCTAACTGGAAAAAAAACAGGCCCAGATGCAATACCTAACTTGTAACTAAAAGTGTTAACATCTGTACACAAAGATTTAGTCCTCACTAATAATTACTTATTAGTGCATCCTGTAAAGACACCAACCCAGTTAACATCAGGAAAAGCAATATTACTCCTTAAGAGTGAACCTGCAACCATCCTAAGAAGTACAGAACTTGCCTTCCAACAATATGCTAATTATTTGCTGGCATTGATGCAGACCAAGTTTATAGTTATTTATCTGTTATGGCAATAGAATAAAAAGGTCACAAAAGAAAATAATATGGAACAAAGGATTATTTGTTGTTGAATAAAGCCATAGTATAGGATTGTAAAAAGGGGAATAATCTCAGTATGGGAGGAATAAATTGCAAACAACAACAATAATAACAAAAAAAAAATTAGACAGCATCCCACATTCATGGATAAAGGAATGCTTACAAATGTATAAGGTACACCTTACATTCCTCACTTACATTACAGTGACCATGAAACAGTGGCAAACCACTTTGTAGTTGAGCCATTACAAAAGGCAAATTATCACGGGGAAAAAAATTCAAACGAGAATATTCCAGGATGATTCTTTGTCATCGCTGCTGCTTTATTTTGCCCTCAACCTATTAAGCTGTTTACTTAACAGATTAGGCTATGGTTACAGATTGGCTTCCAGAAAACAGCCTTTTTGTCAAAGATTTAAAACTGCATAGTTCATCAGTTGAGCTGAAAGCACAACTACAAGTAGTTAAAACTTTCTCAAATGATATAAGGATGATATTTGGTCTTGAAAATGTGTAAAAGTAACATTTAAAAAAAGGAAAGCTGCAGAATCAAGAAAATATCAGCCTGGGACAGGAATGTGATATAAAGGAACTTGAACAGGAGGAAGTGTATAAATATTTGGGAATAGTTGATGGATCATCAATAAAAAGTGAATGAATGAGAATAAAGCTCAGTATTGCATACTTAAGATGACTAAGACTAATACTGAATACTACCTTAACATCTAGGAATAAAGTCCAAGCTATAAATCAATTTGCTCTTCTTGTTTTAACTTTCAGGTTAGATTGACTGACTGGCTCCAAAACGTATTGGATCAGATGGGCATGAAAACAAGAAAAATGTTTCATCCTTATCAAATAATACATAAAAATCAGGGTATACCAAGATTATAAATTCCTTACCAAGGTACTGGGAGAAAATACCCATAAGGTAATAGAATGGGAAGACACCAAGAACTTATTTGGACTGCTGGCTGGAGATTGCCTGCCATATCAAGGATTGATATCAGAGTATAGGCAAAGAGAAAGAAATGGGGGGTCCTAAATGAAAGACCAGCACTGGTAGAGTTTTTAGTAGAATCTAGAACAGAAGTTGTCATTAAGAAAGGAGTAGAGCATATAAAATATTGCACAATAACTATAAGAATTAATCAGAGAGATTAGGAAGGATTGAGAAGAGAGATTAGATAAGTAATTCACAAAGAAACAATGGGGGATATATGTATGTTTCCCATATATGCAACAAAATCTAGAAGATCAGTCTTCAAATAATTTTTCCTCAGGTAGACAGCAAATATTGGAGGTGTGATGGGGCAGAAAGAGGTAACTGGGAACTTATTTTCTGTGAGTGTAATGAGTTGGCAGATTTTACAGATTCCCTGCAGACTGCTCTGTTGGAGATGCTGGGTGAGCAAATTGGAGAAACTAGAGTAATGATGTTCTCTTCTGTCTATCTGATGAATCTGGGTATCTTGAGGCAATGTAGAAATTGCCTCATGTGCACAGACAACCCTCTCCTCCTACCACCCAACACTACAACCTGTGAGAGATGCACTTATCTAGCCAAACTGAAGATAAAGCTCATTCCAACCAAGACTGAACTTGACAGTCATGAGGAGAAGGTAAACATTTGCACCACACCACACTCATCACATAGTCTCACTAAATCTACATCACCAAAATCCACACATAGTAACACAAAAACATATGCGGAGGCTCTCAATAATAATCTGTCTAAGCAATAGAGACCTCCAAAGCAGAAACGCAAGCAACCTCCATCCCCCAACACAACCCAAATGACACATAGCCCACAGATTCAGTGTGCCACTCAACCACAGCCAATAAGGCAAAACAACCTCCCCAACACACTAGTCATAGGTGACTCTGTAGTCAGGCACACTGATGTCCCACTCACCAGGCTAAACAAGGAGAAGGTTACTGTCAGCTGCCTGTCAGGTGCCGGGATCCGCTGCATACTCCATGCACTCAGGTCACTCCACAAGTACAAATATGACTCTGTCATTGTCCATGTTGGTGTGAATGACCTGAGACGTACCTCCCTGGACTACATGAAAAGAGACATGGAAGAGCTCTCCAATCTTGTAGCCCAGGCATTCTGCCATCGCCTAGAATGATATCGCAGTACAAGGAAAAATGATTGACTTCAACAATTGGCTAAGCTTCTGTTGTCATTCTAAGGGAATCCAGTATCTGTCTGCTTGGGATGACATGGTCGACAGACCACAATGCTTTGCCACAAATAGTCTGCACCTGTCACCCCTGGGATTCCGGATACTGGCTAAGGCTCTTGCTGCCCCTATAGTGCCTTTTTTAGGCAGGGTTCAAATAATAAATTCACCACCATAACAGGAACAGGCAAGCAAAAACTGAGGGTAATGCTACTCAATGCTAGAAGTCTAAATCTCAAAATGCACTCACTCGAGGCACTCTTTAAAATGGAGAACATCGATATCTGTGCAGTGACTGAGACCTGGTTCAAGGCTCCAGAGAGCACCCCTGCACTACCAGGCTATAACTCATACCACACTTTTCGGCCATGTAACCTGGACCGAAACACCAAAGGCCAAAGTGTGTCCATATTCATTAAGGATATCCACACCTCCAGACTAGTTGCTCAGCATAATGCATCCAAGATTATCCAAGTGCAACTAACTCTGGGCAAAACTGCAATCCAAATTGTAGCTTGCTACAGATCCCCCACCATGCCCCAGGATTCCCACTTCTCTTTTCTTGATGTACTGGAAAATATTAGGGTTCAACCAAACACCCTAATAATGGGCGACTTCAACTACCCCACCATTAACTGGGAAAACTACTCGTGTACCAACTCCTTAGCTCAACGCTTTCTGGAATTCATAAACTCCAATGCCCTAGGTCAACTTATCCACACCCCCACCAGGGGCAACAATATCCTAGACCTAGTCATTACCAACATGAGTGACCGGTGTTCCACACCTGGTCAACTCCTCGTTGGTCCAATCCGACCATAAGCTAATCACCATTGATAGCCACATCCCACCCCTCCCCACCCCCTTTAAGGAAACCACAGTAAAAAATTTCTCCAAAGCCAACTCCATGCTTCTTAAGACAGAAGTGGTGAACGTCATGACACCCATGCAGATGGACAATACAGCTACAACTGCTGAATCCTACACAAATGCACTCTATAAGCACTTACACGAGTGCATGGATCGTGCTATCCCAAACAGAACCAAGATGCTATCCTTCAAAAAAGGAAGCCAATCTTGTGGTCCTCTGCCATAAACAAACTGTACAACAGAAGGAAGAAACTGTTGCAAAAGAGAGTAAAATCCCATGAGTGGAGGAGCTCCCTGGTCAGCCTCAGTAAGTTGCTGAGATCCCTTATAAGATCCTCCAAAGCTAGCTACGAAAACAAAATCACCACTAAATCCAAGGACAACCACAAAGCATGCTATAACTATGTCAAGAATCTAGATGGCAACATCCAGATCTTCTCTGAGTTACAGCACAAAGGCACAAAAATTACAGAACCAACTGATATTGCCAACATCCTGGCAGATAGGTTCATTGTTAACTTTACCCCCCTTTCACCCCCTAAAGGGCCCTATCTATACAGGAAGAATGCAGAGTCCCTGTAATCACAACTACGCAGGTAAAAGCTGCACTCTCTAAAGCCAAAAACACAGCATCCATGGGACCGGACAACATCCCAGGCTGCGTTTTACATGAACTTCAGAATGAACTGGCTCCCCACTTAAGCCTCATGTTCAATAATAGCCTCGCATCAGGCTTTGTGCCCACTGAATGGCGCACAGCAACAGTTATCCCACTCAACAAAGGGGGAGCCACCACTGATCCCGGGAACTATCGACCTATTAGCCTGATGAGCCTGGTCTGCAAGGCCATGGAACGTATCATCATGGAACTCATAAACAAAAACATTGGTAACCTCCAAACTCTGGATCCCACCCAGTTCGGGTTTGTGAAAGGCAGATCATGCCTTCTGAATCTGATTGACTTCTTTGAGGCAGTCACCAAAGCCGTGGATGAGGGTAAGGTGGTTTACACAGCCTATCTTGACCTCGCCAAGGCTTTCAACACCATCCCCATTCTGGAATTATAGCTAAACTCACTAAACTAGGTATAAATCCCTACGTCACAAGATGGGTTGCCAACTTTCTCACTGACAGAACCCACACTGTAAAAGTTGCAGACTCCAAATCTGACCTCAAAGCAGTGACAAGTGGAGTACCACATGGTTCCGTCCTGGGACCTTTCCTGTTTATCTACTTTTCTGAAGTACAGGCTAACACAGAAGACCTCTGGCTAATGAAGTTCGCAGATGACTGCAAACTAGGAGCCATAGTCAAGTCCCAAATGATGTGGACATCTTACAGAAGGGCCTCACTGAGACAGATGTCTGGTGTCAGAGCCATGGCCTCAAGCTCAATGCCAAAAAGTGCAGTGTCATCCCCTTTGGTAAAAACTCTGTACCCATGAACTACCACATAGGCAGCAATCTACTTAACACCAAATGCGTGATAAGAGACCTTGGGACCCAGGTGGACAGTAGTCTCTCCTTTGAGAGTCACATCACCACAGTAGTCAGGAAGTCCTTCTACGTAGCACACCTCATCATAAAAGGGTTCTCATCCAGGAAAAAAGAGGTCATTGTTCCCCTCTACTCGACAGTCATTAGACCCATTATAGAGTACAACACCCCTTTTGGAATGTACCTCACAAGACATCTGCAGCAGCTGGAAAGGCCACCGAAGTATTTCACAAGGAGGATTACTGGTCTCAAACAATTGCCCTACATGACCGCCTCAAAAAACTCCAGCTTTACTCAGTAGCATATCGCCTACTCCGAGGTGATCTCTGCCTAATATTTAAAACTATGTCAAACCCAGAGCTGTTGGACATGCTACACCTAAAGAAATCCCAATCCCTCCACGCTACATGCTGTAGGGACCTAAACCTTATCACCACAATAAACAGGACACGCTGGAGGGATAGATTCCTGTCCCAGAGACTTCCTATACTCTGAAACAAGCTACCCATCTATGTCAAGCAAAGTTCTTCATTAGCACTCTTCAAGAAAAATCTTGATGAGTGGATGGGAAATAAGAAATACACTCCAGGGATCACATCTGTGTCTCTGCTCGAGAGTGGCACAGGAAAATAACTTTCTTGGGTGGTGTAAGCCATGGAACCTTGTTGGCTAGGCTTACGTAGGCCCTTGGGCCGATAGCCTAGTACCTACCTATGAACCTATGATATAAAATTGGAATTGCCTGGACATGGTAAGGCCTTGCTAAGTCTGATTATGACGGCTGCATAAAAAGCAATTCCTAGAAAATGAAAATGGAAGTCTAAACCAACTTTGGTAGAAGTAGTGAAGATACTAACAGAGATAAAACAACTGGAATTGGAGTCTTTAGAAAAGGGTGGGAGAAAATTACATAAGAAAAATGGGAACTGCAGGATCAATACATGCAGAGGGGAAATGAGGTTTAAAAGAAGACAGGATTTGAATGAGCTATGTAATGGTTGACTAACAATGACTGGATATGTTAAAAATTATGTATAATGCTTGCAGCTGCAGTTGTGTCTGGACCGTTTGGAATGTATAATGTTTGCAACTGAGATTGTGTTGCTGTGGTTTATTGCCATTTATATATTTATAACATGACCTGTATCATAGATAATAATTCAATAAAGATTTTTCTTGTTTAAAAAAATATTATATATTCCTTGCTTCGAAGGAGGTATGGGCCTCCTCAAAAATTGATTAGTTGTATGAATCTGCAATAGTGGGACTGAATGCATATTTGCTGAAATCATCAAATCTAAGTAAACATGGTGAAAATCTTAAACATGAGGAGAAGAAGTCTAAGACGACATCTGTGCTAAGATGAGTTAAGCGTTTTGCTGTTAAGTGGGAATGGGAATCAAATTCGAAGTAGGCAAAAATCAGACAGCAATTGAACGCGTCAAAAAACAAATGTAGAAATATACTGTAAGGAAAAAGATCAAATGAGAAGGAAAAAATTGGAACATTAACAAATATAGTAGCAGGTACAGAGATCTATGCTGACCAAAAATTGCCTCTGTCCACATCTGAGCTCAGCTACCCTTCAATGGTAAAAGCATGCAGTTTAGAGCTTTTGTGCAGTAGGACTTACCTGACCTCAGAAGTCCTTTGCTGTGGAAAGTAATCAGTTTGGAGCTGGTTCATAGCATGACTTACCTGACTTCAGAGGCCATTCACTGATGAATGCTGCTAGTTCAGAGCTGGTGCATAGTGAGACTTACCTGACTTCAGAGGCCATTCACTGGTGAATGTTGCTAGTTCAGAGCTGGTGCATAGTGAGACTTACCTGACTGCAGAGGCCCTTCATTGTGCAAAACAAATAGTTTGGAGCTCGGGTATAGCAGGACTTACTTGAACAGAGAAGCCTGTCATTGCAGAAAGCACTTGGTTTAGAGCTACCTGGTACAGGTTACTTTCATGACATCAGAGGATCTTTGTTGTATAAAGCAATCACTTTAGAGCTGGTGTGCATTGTGACTTACCTGATCTCAGTGATGCTTGCTTGCAGAAATTAACCACTTAAGATCTGGAGTATAGCAGGTGTTACCTGACCTCAGAAACTCTTTGCTGCAGATAAGAGACCCTTTGTTACAGTAACAAATCAGTTTAGAGCTGTTGCATAGTGAGACTTCCCAGTCCTCAGGGGCCCTACATTGGTTTAAAGCTGGTGCATGGCTGGATTAACTTGACCTCAGTAGCCTTTCATTGGCAGAAAACTGTCATTTTAGAGCTTGTGCACAATCAGACTTACCTGGCCTTTGAGGTCATTCATTGCCAAAAGAAACCAAGTATGCATAGGTACTTAACTCATATCAGAAGCTCTTCATTGCAGAAATGGGTCTGAATGGAAATATGATAAAATCAGCAAGCAAAGAAGAGTAGCATTGCTGGAAATGAATTCAGCCTCAAGTCTTGTCGAGTACCTTCACGAGGTGGATCCTGTTTTTACAAAATCACACCAAGACAACACTGATATATAGAATATATTTTATATAGTATATATCATGGGCAGAAGTAGGTTAAAAATGAAAAAAGACAGCTTGGTGCATAAGTTCCAGGATAAAAAAGTGCCCGATCCTAGTGGTGCACTGGTGCCAGAACTGGAAAAAAATGACAGTGTGGAATCTTCAAGACATGGAACTATTCCTACATTGGGGTTAGGCCAGGCTCAGTGGGAGGATAGTCCCTCTGTTGTGGAAGGCAACAGTAGTCCACAAAAACTGACAGGCCAAAAGAGAGCTGTAAAGATGACAGAGTGGACTATTTAGGATAAGAATAAAATTATGTATTGTTAGTATTATGCAAGACACCCAGAATTTCCAGATAGAAGATATTCAAAAAGATTAAAAGAGAAATTAGAGGAAAGAATAATACTCTCAAAGAAAAACTGTCAGAACTTCAAATGCAAATTTCTTCTCATTAATTCAACAGATTAATGAAAAACATTATATAGACAAGGAAACCTTAGGCCATTTGGAAAAAGAAGTGACTGAGGAAGTGCAAAAATATAAGCAACAAAATCTAACAATTTTTGAAAGGGATAAATAAGAAACATGGACATGGGAATGAGAGATCTGATATGGTGTAATATTTATGCAAAGGAGAAACCTAAACTAATCAATACTAAAAAAAAGCAGCTCCAAAGATACTTGAAGAGAAATACAGGCAAAAGCACCCAGATATGGGAACTTTCACAATACAGAAATAAGATCACAAAGGGGGAATGCAGAAGATTATTAAAGTAGAAGTTAAACAAATAGAAGCTGAAGCTATGGAATACCTGTAAAATCAAGGATTTGGTGTAGAATGGCTAACACAGGTGATGTCACAGCTTGATGAAACAATGAGTCCCTAAAAAAAGGAGAAACAGGTGGTGTGGCAGACATCTAAAGAATAAATATGGATATGAGAAAGAAAAAAGAGATTTAATATGCTGCAATAATTATGCAAAGGAGAAAGCAAAACTAATTAATACAAAAAGCAACACCAAAGATATTTGAAGAGAAATAAAGGCAAAGGCATCCAATATGGAACATATTACAATACAAAAAACAATAAAATAAAATAAGAAAACAAAGGGGGAATGTAGAAAAGTGGATTAATAATGGAGAAGTAAAGGGTGGGAGGCTGACATAATGGTTAAGGTGGTTACCTTAAAGACACAAGGTGCAGGGTTTGATTCACACATGGGGTAACTGGTTAGGCTTCAAATGGTCCAAAAAGGGCAGTTAGCCTAGTACTAATCTATGAACCTATCTATGAACCTATGAAGTTAAAGAAATGGAAACTGATGTTATGGATTACCTGCAAAGTGAAGGATTTAATTTTAAAAATCCAAATACGGTAACGTCACAGCATGCTAGAACAGTGAGTACTCAAAATAAGGAAAAATAGGTGGAATGAGAAGTATCTGATCAGATACCACATGAAGATAGTCTGGAGCCTTCAGTAGAAAACCAGTACAAAAGTTCAGTTGGAGTTGCACAGCAAGGGAAGGAACAAGAAACAGTGGCAACTCTGACTCAGTCAATGTTTTGGAGTGATAGGCCAGTGAGTTCCAATATGAAAGAACAATGGAAGATGCAGGTTGCAGCTGAAGAGAATATGTCTCAGGAAGATGTTCTGGAACTTTCTGTAGAATGCCCGCAGCAAACAGAAAACAAAGAATGTGCTCTCAGTGTAGAAGAAAATGATCTAATGGAACAGTTGCTTGATTTAATAGAGATGGCGAGAAGTATATGAAGGAAATACATTACAGAAAGTCAAAATGTTAGAAGTCTGATAAAACAAATGAACACAGTAATCAAGACTATTAACAGAAATTCATGTGACATGACAGAAATAGGATATATTGCTGTGCAGCTAAATTAATAACATATAATGTCTTACCCCCAAAATGCAGGGCAATAAGGGAAAGAAAGGGAAGAAATCAAATGTCATCATGGAAGTATCGAATAGAGAAAACTATAGAGCAATTAAGGCAAGACGTGTCACTGTTAGAAGCTTATAGAAGAGGGAATAGATCAACAAAAATACTTAGAAAGATAGACATAATAAAAGCAACTCACAGTATTAGAACAGACTAGAATATATCCTATGCTATTGCAAATAATAAACTAAAGATACCAGCACAAGCAGAAAAAAAATGCAGATAAATATAAAGAAAAAGTACAAAATAAGCAATTCATTGATGACCCCCAAAAAATTTATAGAGAATTGGGAAACAAAGCAAAAGGAATAGAAATACCACCAAAAAAGAAAAAAATAGACACATTTTGGAGAAATATCTACTAAGGTCCTGTGGAACATAATAAAGATGCTGAATGGATAGAAAAAGTAAAATAAATAGGAAGAAAGTTCAAAATGTACAGGATGTGAAATGGGATGAGGTAATGGCTAGAAAAGTTGAAACAAAATTAAGAAAAGCTCTGAACTGGAAAACCCCAGGCCCAGATGCAGTACCTAACATCTGGTTAAAAGTATTAACAACTTTATTAGCCCCTGAGTAAGAGCTACTTATATGCGCACCCCTAGCAGACACCCACTTGGTTAATAGCAGGACAAACAATATTCATCCCTAAGAGTGAACCGGCAAATTATCATAAAAATATAATCCAATACCTTGCCTTCTGACAATGTATAAACTATGTACTAGAACTGATGCCGACAGAGTTTATAGTAATTTAGAAGAAAATTCAAATCATGGCAAAAGAACAAAAGGGTAAAAAAGAAAGTCATACAGAACAAAGGATCATTTGTTGTTGAATAAAGTAATTATGGAGAATTTTAAAAAGTGGAATAATCCAAGTATGGCATGGATAGATTACAATAAAGCATGCAATGGCATCTTACATTCATGGATAAAGGAGTGCTTACAGATGTATAAGATACACCTTACATTGATCAATTACATTACAGTGACCATGAAACAGTGGCAAACCTCTTTGCAGCTAAGCCGTAATAAAGGACAAATTATCACAGGGATAAAAATTCAAAGGGGACATTCGAGGGTGACACTTTGTCACTGTTGCCCTTTTGTCTTGCCCTTAACCCATTAAGCTGTCTACTTAATAGATTTGGTCATGGTTGCAATTTGCTCCCAGAAAACAACCAAGTGTAAAGAATTATCATCTTCTTTTTCTGGATGACATAGAAATGTGTAGTTCATCAGATGACAAGCAGAAAGCACAACTGCAAGTGATTATAACTTTCTCAGATGATGTAAGAATGTCATTTGGTGTTGAAAAATGTGCAAAAGCAACATTTAAAGCAGGAACTCTGCAGCACCAAGAATATATCAGGCTGGGACATGTGATATAAAGGAACTTGAGGAGGAGGGAGTGTATAAATATTTGTAATTGATGAAGGATTGACAATAAAACTTGAAGAAATACGAACAAAATTCAGTAAGAAATATTTTGGAAGACTAAAACCCCTTTTCTGTCCTGCTCTGTCCTCACTAATATCACAACATTATACCCCACCCAGAACTCTCCTCAGCTCTGACCAGCTCCTTCTGGACACCTATAAACCAAACAAAAACATTGGTAAACTTCTTTACAAATATAGTATTTCCCATGCATGGAACAAACTCTCCCTTAACATCCAAATAATTTCTAACATAAATCTCTTTAAATACAAACATAAAACTTTTCTCCTAAATTTCAACACCTGTCACTGCATACATATCTGCTGACCTCACCAGATCCAAACAGAGGGAAAGTTTTAAAATATGAGGAGAAGAAGTCTAAGATGATCTCCCTGTGTAGTGTAGCAGAAACATATCTGTGTCAATTGGGAAAGGAAATCAAACCACAAGTAGATAAAAATCAAGTAGCAACTGAATGTGCCAAAAAACAAAATAAAGACTATAAGGAGCAGGATCAGGTGAGAAGGCAAGAAAAGTGGAAAAGACATAAAAATTGTAGAAAGTACAGAAAACTCTTCGAACAACCTCAGATTGATCAGGATTTGACACAGGAATGGTTAAGGAGGGGTGAATTTAAACTAAAAGATGAAAGGTTAATATTGGTGGCCCAGGATAGTGGACTACATACTCTGGTTTACAAAGTAAATTGAACAGGAGGGAGTAACAAACAAATACAGGTTCAATAAAACAAAGCTGGAAACAGTCATACATTTTGTTGCTGAGTGTGATTCTCTAATGGCAAAGGGCCTGTATACTGAAAGTCATAATAATGTGGCAAGACTGTTGTATTGGGGATTATGCAAACATTACAAAACTGAAGTAGCCGAGAAGTATTGAAAATGTGCTACAAAGCATTATAGAGAATAATGACATTTATATCACATGGGTTTGCCCATTACAACAGTTCAGAAAATAGATGTGAGAAAACCAGATATAACAGTCCATGAAAAGAAGACAAAGGTAGCATTGATCATTAATGTTGCTACACCCACTGATTACAGTGTTTTATGTACACAGAGAGGCATAATGTCATAAAATACCAGGATTTTTAGGCAGAAATGAGGACAATGTGGAAGAAGGGTACCCACACAGTTCTAATAGTAGTAGGAGCAAAGGGTCTCACAAGAAAGAATTTACAGTCGTATTCAGATATGCTACTTATACATATAACTCAGTATGAATTGTAGAAAGAATTGATACTGGGCACATTGCAGGTGCTATGAATACCTTGACTTATGAGTGGGATCTATTCCCTTCATGGTAGTAGAAACACAAAAGACATGGAGAAGTTAAACTCATAAAGCAATTATTTCACAGGTGGTGTGCATCGGCCAGCATACCGAATCCTTAGGCTCCTCCAGGCTCTGTATATCAATGTATGTCCTACAGCCATGACATAAGGTACATAAGTGATGTTCAGATGCCTAATCCTCAGAATTTCTTTGCTACCAGTTCGAAAACTACTTTTTGAATTAATCTGTTAAGTCATTTGCTGCATTGTTCCAGCTAGTGAGCCTCCCACAGATAAGTAACCCACTGGGGACATTTCCTTCTTTCTGTTACCATTTTATTATTTTACATGTTATTCACAAAGGGGAAATATGAGTACATGAGGCAGATTCCCCATAAAGATAGGCACATCAAATGGCTTTTCTGTCTAGGTGCAGACCATGACCATACTCATGTGTATTATTTGTCAGGCTTTTTTACCCAAGACCCTGCATAGCCTTTTGTACTCCCTATCTCTTTATCTTGAGACACATCATCTGAAGCTACTGCATGGCTTCTGAATGCAGCTGTTTGGATGTTCAGTCACCTCTTAGAAAAACTTGAAAAAATGCATTTAGAAATGTCTCCTGTCTAGCCTTTGCTAGATGTCTCTATTGGGTTGGATGAAGATCCCAGGGACCATCTGGTTCCTACACCAACTCCTTGTGTTGCAAACCATTTGGAGGCTGACATGGGATTTGTTTCTTGCACATCTGCTGAGGTTAAGCATAAGTCCCCTGTGGATGAGAAGGGGGAGTCACAACTGATTATCTTGGAACAGCCAAGGGGGATTCCACAGATTAGTGATAGGGAACAGGTTCCTGGTTCCCTCACCGAAGTAGGGCTGGGCTGTGAGCCACCTAAGATGGTTAGGGCGGAGGTTCCCCTGAAGAAAAAGCAAACATCCAAGCGTGTAACTCCTGTGGCCAAGGATCCCCATAAACAGTGGCCAGATTTCACTCAGGTCTTTTAAGGCCATGCCCCCCCCCCCCAGGTTCTGTGCCTTCTGCTGTCCCTTTTCTTCCACTCCCTCTAAAAGGCTTAGGGATTCTGACTCTTCTAATGATGATGTTGACTTGCATTCTTGGGAGGATTCCCTAGTGTATTCTTCTATGATCCATTCTCCTTTTGCTCTAGGGCAGAGGATGAGGATATTTTTTCACTGGATCCCACTGTTGAGGAGCTTTCATTTGGTGACACCATTGTAAATATGATGGAGCACTTTCAGTGGAGGTATTCACAAATTTCTAAAGTCCATAAAAGGTATTATTCCCTTTTACAAATGAATTCTCCCAGGACTTTGGCACTTCCTCCTGTGTTAGAAACCCTTGTGGACACATTTACTGCTGCTTCTCAGACGCCTGAGTCACCACCTCCTGCACCTAATAAACCTGATAGGGTTTACAAGGTGCCTGAAGCTCAAAAGTTCCTATATAAGAATCCATTCTCTGACCCTGCAGTCATTTCTCTTTCTGTGGATAAACCTTCCAAATTACGGTCTTCTTCCAACCTTCTCCTTTCTGACAAGGGCAGTAGAGCTATGGATGCATATGGGAAAAAGTTTATACCTTGCCACTTTTGCTTTCAGAACCATAAATTACCAGGCACGTATGACCAGGTATACACAAGCCCTGCTACCTAAGAATCAAGGGTTTTTGACTGACATGCCTAAAAAAACTAAGACTTCTACTATTTTGTTAGTGAGTTCTACTTCTCAGGTGATTCACCATTCCATCAGATGTGGTTGTTATTTATTTATTATCATTTGAATAGAAGGTACATAGTATTAGTTGGGGATCCCTCGGATCTGACCTTGCTGTTGCAAAAGCTTGTGGCAACTGGCTAACTGTCTAACTGCTCCCTTACCCATAATGCACCAACCCCAAGTACCTCAGATCTCATTTGCCGCTTCCAGCGGATGACGTGTGTTAGTGTGCTCTCGAGTGACTCAGTTATTATAAGCTAAACATTTATTCTCTTTTTAAACATTTGTTTTCTTTCTTTTTTAGTCTAATTACTGTTTAAACTTACCCTATTGCCTAAAACCTTCTCTATTTTTCATTTTTGCACTTGTGTACTTCTTCCATACTATTGTTAGTACTCTCTCATTTCCTTACACTTTAGAGTGCATTTTTCATACTATTGTTAGTACTCTCTCTTTTCCTTACACTTTAGAGTGCATTTTTCTCTTTTAATACTATTGTTGGTAGTCTTTCCCCTTTTCTTAAAAAAAAAAAAATATATATATATATATATATATACATTTCTATATATGTATATTTCTCTGGTACTTTTGATAAAATACCTCATTCTGTATCAGTATGGCATAGAAAGCAGCTGGTTTCAAAATATGTACTAAATGTGGTCACAAAATGCCACTTTCAGATATACACTCTCTATGTGTTTATTGTTTAGGACCTCACCACCTCCAGGAGGACTGTTCCATTTGCCACTCCTTCAGCCCTAGAACTTTGGTGGAGTAGAAGAATAAATTAATTCTTAAAGGGTTACCTCCTTCCTCTTTTTTCTAAGGCCTTATCTGAAGCTGCCCCTGAGAAAACGAAAAAGACTGTTTCTCCCAGTACTTTGACATTTTCTACTAAATTGTCTGTGAAATCAAAGAAAATCTCTCTTTCAGATCTGATTGACTCATGGGATCTTAAAAAGAAAATTACAAAATTGTCAGATATGACTTCACACTCGAATCCAAGAAATCTGACAAAAGGAGCTATTGGATCTGACTTCACAATCGGATCCGAAGCTTAAGAGGCCTAGGCATTTATTGGATCATACTTCTCCAGATATGACACCAAAAATGTCAGATCCCATGGCTCATTCTATGCCCCTTCCAAGGACCAGATACTTTCCCTCAGTGGACCCTATTCCATCCAGGGTTCTTTCTTTCTTTTTGGAGAGACCTAGGTCTTCTTCCCTTGTGTCCACTCACTCTTCCAGGAGCCTTACGGAAGAAAATGTGGAGAGGTTAGTGAGAAGGATTCTCTTGGCACAGAGCATGTCAAGTATCCCATCAGCTCCTACCCATTTGGATCAGGAGATCCAGCCTTCCACTAATCCCCCTGTGCCAGTTCCTCTTCCAATTCCATACTTGATCTTGGAGATACCAGGTCCAAGTCATCTGGGCCCATCTGCATCAGATCCAATAATATCTTTATCCTCAGATCCAAAGCTTGTTTAGAGCTCTTCAGTAACATTGGATCTGGAGAGCTGTCAGAGCTGGAGCTGCCCTGTTTGGTCCAGGGTGTTGCAGTTGGCTCCAAAGTTCTCTGAGCCATCTCTGCAATTCAGGGCCTTGACTTGGGTTAGTTCAGCTCTGACTTCAGCTTTGGGGGAGTTCTTCTCGGAGCAGGGAGGGACTTTGGTCCAGAGGCTTTTCCTTGCAGACCTGGGGTTCTGTTCCTCTCTGGAGGATCTGCCTTTGAGGTCATGGAAAGAGGCTTGTCAGCATCCTCAACAAAGACAGTTCCCTTCCTTTCAGATCCTCAGTCTACAGGCTTTCCATCTCTTCACTTAGAGTCTCATCTACCCTCTCCACAGGGACAGCTGATACCAAAACTCCAGGCTTCCCAGCAGGGTCTTTCCACCTCTTCTGATACCTCCCCACACATCCAACTGAGGAGGTCCCTAAGAAGAGAATGTACATGAGGAAGCACTTAGATTCTCCTGAGGAGTCAGTCACAGAAGATACAGACTTTGATGAAGGTGAAGAGTCCCCATAATCACCTCCTGAAGATGCCCAGTTTGGAGACATCCTTGAAATCCTGAAACAGAGAGGTGGCTGGAAGTCCAGCAACCCTTCATCTAAGGTGTCTGTGTTTCCAGAAGCATTCAGTAATGACCTGTCTACCTCCTGGGTGACTCTGCCTGCCGATGACCTCATAGATTTGATCTCTTGGTGGGCATGAAACACCCTGGACATGATTGAACCACTCCCTCTGAGACTGGACAAAATTTTAACAGCACCAGAAGACAGACAGTTTTGGACAAAAGGGGTGCCTGTTGATGCCATTGTCATGGAGGTGGCCACTAAAAAGGAACTATCTAAAGAGAGTTCCACTGTCCATCCTCCAAACAGGGAGTCTTGGTTGATGGATAGGTTAGTGTGTCTATACTTCAGCAACCTTTACCTTAAGGTCTCTGAATTATTTGGCACATTTCACCAAGTTACAGAGAGACCTAGATAAGGAACTCTCTGATACCCTTTCAGGATCCTTTTCTGATGAGGTACAGGCATCTGTTTCTTTTCTGTTGGCTATCCTGCAATCAATTTCCAATTCTTCCATGAGGTTAATTTCACATGCAGCTGAAGGAACCTCAAGGGCTCCAGGTTCCAGCGTTTACACAAATAGGCATGCTTGGATGTGCTTATGTGATTTTGTGGAGGCCTTCAAGTCTTCATTCATCAATGCCTTCTTTGATGGAATGTCTTTATTTGGCCACAAACTTAAGGACACTTTATTCAGGTGTGAAAAGGATGAAATAACCCTGTCTGCCACTGGTGTACATTTTTCCATGCCTCAAAGATCCTTCCCCAGGAATAAAATGAGGTACTGGGAAAATGCTGTTCAAAAAGTCCCAGGGTCCTTTCCAGGACATGTGTGGAGGAGGCCCCCTGGGGTAGAGAGGGAACTCCAATGTTAGATGCCACCCTCATGGCAGAGGTGGCCCAAAGAATAAAGGGACCACAGATTATTTTTTCAACAGACCCTTTCAGTGATCCTGAAAAGAAGCCTGATTGTCTCCCTCTGGAGGCAATCAGGGGTCAATTATCCCTACACCAGAGAGCCTGGCTAGAGATAAGAGATACATGTGTGCAGAGGATCATTTTCAGAGGTTATATAATACCCTTTTCCCTTTCTCCTCCAATCTCAAGAAACATCCCAATGTTCCATCCAGTCAGAGGAAATGAGTAGCACTTCAAATACAAAAGCTGCTAGAAAAAAAGAGTCATCCAAGAGGTCCCACCAGACCAGATGGAATCCAGAACTTACTCAAGATTCTTTTTAGAGCCAAAGAAAACAGGGGACTGCAGACCAATCTTGGATCTCAGAAACTTGAACAAATCAGTTCGACACACCAAGTTTCGGATGGTCATGGTTCAGTCCATTCTCCCATTTATGGGCAAGGATGACCGGATGTGCTCACTAGACCTTCAGGCCACATATTATCACATAAAGATGAACAGATGCTCTAGAAGGTATTTACACTTCCGGCTAGGAGTCAGTCATTACCAGTTCAGAGTTCTGCCCTTTGGTCTCACCACAGCTCCCAGGGTGTTCACCAAATGTATGGCAGTAGTGGCAGTTCACTTGAGACTGCAAGGATTCCAGGTGTTTGCATATCTAGATGACTGGCTCATTACTGCCTCGAACAGGCATCAGTCAAGAGAGACAAAAAAATCAGGTTCTTCAGCCATGCTGGGGATAACCATAAACTATGAAAAGTCTCATTTGGAACCTACTAAAAAACTGGAGTTTATAGGAGCATTATTCAACACAAAGTCAATGGTAACTTCAATGCCTTCTCTAAGAGTTCAGACCTTAAGAACACAAGTCAAATAATCTGCAGCACCAAACTTTCTGCTCGTTTGGTTCTTCAGGCCCTAGGATCAATGTCAGTGGAAATCATTCTTGTACCGTTAGCCAGGTTTTACATGAGGATTCTACAATGGATGCTAGCCACACAATGTTCAATACTTTACCAAGTTATGTCCACCCTGATATGTATTACTCAGATTTGCAAGAGAGATCTCAGGTGGTGGATTCAATCAGAACAGGTCCTACAAGGCCATCTGTTCATTCCCCATCAGCCCAAGGCCATAGTGACCACAGATGCTTCCCAGTTAGGGTGGGGGGCATTACCTGGGGAAGACAGTACAAGGCACTTGGTAACCCGAAGAGACCAATTTGCATATCAATGTCCTAGAGATGAAAGTGGTGCTTTTAGCATTGCAAACCTTTCAAGAAGCTCTCCCCTGTGAGACAATTGCAATTCAAACGGACAACATGTCAGTAGTTTGGTACATCAACAAGCAGGGAGGAACCAAATATTACCCCTTGTGTCGAGAAGCACTCAGAGTATGGCAATGGGCGATTTCATCCAACTGATTTCTCATCACAATGCACATTCCGAGGAAGTTCATTGTGATAGCAGACAAGCTGAGCAGGTGCATTCTTCTACTTCACAAATGGTCTCTCAATAAAAATGTGGTGGATATAATTTTTCATCAGTGAGGCTAGCCTTGCTGCAAACTTTTTGCTTCTTTACTGAACCACAAGTGCAGCAACTACTTTGTCCTGATTCCCTACAGGGGGAGACCTGCCCAGCCTTCTTTATAATTACCCACCAATCCCACTAATTTCCAAGTTTCTGCTGAAAGCTGCCATGAAGAAGAGCAAAGTTATCCTGATTGCACCTTTTTGGCCTCAACAGATTTGGTTCCCCTTCCTTCGGCCTCACTTACTCCGCCAACCATGTATTCTGGATCTGACTCCAGACTGTCTGTCTCATCTGACAGGCATGATTTATCCAGACATACTGCACCTCAGTCTGACTCTCCAATTCCATTAATAGCCAGACAACCTATGCTCTCCTCTCCAGTCCATCAGATACTTTTATCTTCACATAAACCATTAACTCTACTCCAGTTAATGGAGAACATTTGCTTACTGGGCCCAGAAAAATAATGTTGATCCTTTTTTGGCCCCTTTGCATAGTATCCTTGAATTCTTAGCCATACTTTTTAAAGGTGGAGCTAGCTCCTCCACAGTGAAGGTCCAGCTAGCAGCAATCTCAAATTTTCACACAGGATTTGAAGGTGTTTCTGTTGCCTCCCATAGACTATGCAAAACCTTTTTGCAAGGTACTCTTCTTCTAAGGCCCCCTTTTAGAGACCCTGCTCCCCATGGGATCTTAATCTAGTTTTGCAGCAACTAACTCAACTCCCCCTCTTTGAACCAGCAGCTAAATGTGACCTACTGTAGCTCTCTTGGAAAACAATTTTTCTAGTAGCCATTACTTCTGCCAGAAGAATTTCAAAGATTTAGGCCTTGTCTTCGAAACTGCCTTATTTGATCTTTCACAAAGAAAGAGTCATTTTAAGAACTAATGCTTCATTTCTCCCTAAAGTGGTTTCAGGGGCTAATATTAATCAATCTAGCAATTTGCTGGTATTCTTACCCAGATTTTCTAACAAAGGTGAATACATGTTGCATTTATTGGATGTCCACAGGCAATTACATTTTTACCTGAACAGAACAGAAAATATCAGGAAAACTGACCAGTTATTTGTATCTTTTTCTAACAGGAAACTAGGAAAACCTGTTGCCAAAATTACTCTAGCCAGATAGTTTACAGATTATATTTCTTATATATATATATACAAGAAATTGGGCACTACCTTATCAAAACCATTACAAGATTATTCCACTAGAACCATGGCTGCTTCATCAGTCTTTTAATCTAGAGTTTCATGGACATTTGTGCTGCAGCTACTTGGGCTACTCCCCACACATTTGTTACTCATTACAAGTTGGATATGGTCTCCAGGGGTAGAGTTGGTTCAAAGGTGCTCAGGAATATACTTCCTTGAGTCCACCTGGGGATGTAGGTAGCTGTGGACTCTGTCTCATAAGTTAGGGACAGAATGAAAATTGACAACATCAAATAAAGAAGTTAAATACTTACCATAACATTATATCTGTGTTGTCCATTTTTATTCTTCCTCATCTTCCCTCCCACCAACTCCCTGCCGTGTAATCTCCTGGAAGAGTGAGTGTTTTTAAATATGTCACTTCCTTGGTACATAGCTACAGATATAGTCTCCTCTCTCTGTAATTCAATACTTCTTTCTGCTGATATTAGCAAACAAGGTCTGAGATACTTGGGGTTAGTGCATTGTGGGTAAGGGAGTAGCTCAAGAGTTTTCTGGTTGCCAAGAGCTTTTGCAACGGCTGAGTCAGATCCGAGGGATCCGATCCAAACCCATAAGCTGAGGAAGAATGAAAATAGACAACACAAATGAAACGTTATGGTGAGCACATAACTTCTTTTTATATCACATGATGGAACAATGAGCCCCCTAAATAAGGAGAAACCAGAGGAGTAGGAGACATCTGAAGAAGAAATATGGACATGGGAAACAGAAAGAGATTTAATATGGTGCAATATTTATGCAAATGAGAAAACAAAACTAATCAATACAAAAACAGCAACACCAAAGATATTTGAAGATGAATACAGGCAAAGGTATCCGGACATGGAAAATGCTTCATGGAATAAGGCATTCAGATATGGAAAATTTTACCATACAAAATAATAAGAAAACAGAGGAGAAGTAGAAAATAGGATTAGTAATGGAGAACTTAAGGAAATAGAAACTGAGGCTATGGTTTACCTGAGAAGTGAAGGATTTAGTGTAGAAAATCTAATTTGGATAACATCACAGCAGGATAGAGCAATGGATCACCAAATTAAGGAGAAACCAGTAAAGCAGGAATCATCTGATTAGTTGCTATATGATGATACTTTGGAGCCTTCCATAGGAAACCAGTACAAAAGTTCAGTTGAAGAAGAAGAAGGAGTTGCACAGCAAGAGAAGAAACAGGAAATTGTGGCAACTCTGACACAGTCAGTGTTGTGGAATGATAGGCCAGTCAGCTCCCATATGAAACAACAACAGATGACACAGGATGAAACTCAAGAGACTGTGACACAGGAAAATGCTCTGGAACTTTCTGTAGAATGCCTGCAGGAAATGGAGAACTAAGAATGTGCCCTCAGTTTAGAATAAATGATCTAAGACAAAAGTTGCTTGATTGAATACAGATGGACAGACATATTAAGGTCAATGAAATAAACAGACTACATAAAGTCAATAAAACCCAAAAAAGTTAGAAGTATGGTAAAACAAATGAACAGTAATTAGGACTGTTCATAGACACTCATGCAATATAACAGAAGTAAACAGGATATATTACTGTGCAGCTAAATTAATAACAGATAAAGTCTTACCACAAAAACACAGGGCAGTAAGGAAAAGAAAGGGGAGAAATCAAATGCCATCATGGAAGTACTGAATAGAGAAAACTGTAAAGCAATTAAGACAAGAGGTGTCACTGTTAGAAGAGGGAACAGATCAACAAAAATACTTATAAAGATAGACGCGATAAAAGCAGTACACTGTATCAGAACAGATCAGCCATCTATCATACATTATCACAAATAAACTAAAAATATCAGAACAGGCAGAAAAACGTAGAAGATATGCAGATAAATATAAAGGAAAATTACAAAGGTCAGTGAGTTCCCATATGAAACAACAACGGATAACACAGGATGAAATTCAAGAGAATGCGGCACAGGAAGATGCACTGGAACTTTCTGTAGAATGCCCACAGGAAATGGAGAACAAAGAATGTGCCCTCAGTTCAGAAGAAAAAAATCTAAGAGAAGAGTTGCTTGATTTAATAGAGATGGAGAGACATTAAAATCAATGAATGAAACAGACTACTAAAAGTCAATAAAACCCCAAAAAGTTAGAAGTATAAAATAATAAACTAAAAATACAGGCAGAAAAATGTAGAAGATAATGTAAATAAATATAAAGGAAAAGTACAAAATAAAATGTAGAGAAAAATGTTGCAAACTCAGATTAAGACTGGCTAAATATGAAAAGGTAAAAACAGAAGTAAATCCAGTCAGTCAGCCATGGCAGTTGCTGTATAAAATTATGGATTTTATTTAAAGAAGGAAAAAAAACATAAAAGGAAGGCTAAAACACATATAACAGCGTCATCAGATCTAAAAACTGTTACAAACCATTTTTTAAACACAGTTACCTCACCAAGTCATATGATCTAAGAATTGGTCTTAAAGGGACAGTTCTATTAAGTCCCTTCCTACCATCTGCATGTAATTCTAGAATCCACTTCATCTCTTTACATTCTGTTTTATTCCTTAGATCAGCTTTTCTATTGCTAGGTGTAAGTAATTCCAAAACTAAAAATTTAAAAGTATAACTAGTGTTATTCTCTAGAACATCTTTATACACTGCATTATGAACATCATTCTTCCTGAAGTCATTTTTCTGTCCTATAAACATCTGTTTGTCTTACCTACATAGTAGGATTCACATTTCGCACAGAATGACAAATATACTAAATTCTGGCTTCTGCAATTTGCATAAAAATGAAAGACACTAATTCTTCTTACTTACTGGATGTACATAGGAATCACTGTTATGACTATATTTGCACATGTTGCAGTCTAATATTGCAGTTTGTTCACAATGTATTTTTTGTTTTATTAGGCACTATGGAAACTTTAACCAAATTTGTTGAGTACTTACATTCTACAACTAGTTTTCTGAGATTTACTCTGACCTCTTCTTTTTCATCTATTGATTTCCTGGATGTGCATGTAATGATTACTGAAAATGGGATAACTACCAAATTACATAAGAAAGAGTGTAGTAAGAATAAAGTTTCACTTTGTAACACCATATATCCAAAACATGTACACACTAATGTGCTAAAAGGACAGTTCTATAGATATGCACGCTTAAGTGCTGATGATAGCATCATGTATGAATCATTTAAGAACCTTAAACTTGACTTTGTAGAGGCTAGCATGATGTGGAGGTCGAGGCTGCCTGTGATGAGGTCCTTCAACATAGGAGGGATGTTGCTAAACCGTACTTCTTTGAGAGAGTAGCAAACAGTGAAAGAAAGATCTCCGATGCAAGTGGCTCTGAGTTAAGAATGTGCATAACTTATTCTATGGATGTTCAAACTATATTATTAGGAAAAACTGGAAACTACTTGTATCTGATGATAGGTTTAGGAAAGTACTTGGTAATGCACTGAAGTTTTGCTATAAGAGCACTAGATCATTAAAACAGTGGCTGTGTAATAAATCCACTAATAAGAAGGTTTCTGTCTCTGATAAATGTGGTACATTTCCATGTAGAGACTGCAACATGTGCAAATATATTCATAGCTGTGATTCCTAGTGTGACGCCCCACCACTGGACCAGCAATTATGAAGCCTCAATCCTCACCACTGGCAAGAGTGGGGGATGTACACTGGGAGGATGACAGGTACACACACAGTATTTCCAGATGCAGCTCTCTGCATCAAGTGCAATTTCCCTCAAGAGCACACAGAGACCACAGTCAGTCCGGGGCTGGTTTATCCCCCTTTCTCCAGATCCCCAATAAGACTTCAAACTGGCACAGCTATAGAGCTGAGATCTCAGGTGAGTGGCCAAGCCAAGACATCGAGCACCCTCTATGCCCAACCAGTGTTTTGTGTCTCTGCCCAAGAAGCTGACATACACACTCTTTGAGATTTTTTTATATGCACACTCACACCTGGGAAAGGCTGGCACAGGTTTACTAGCTATGCCACCTTTTTCCCAGACTATAAGGTAGTAATCACTGTGCCAAGAGCCAACTCTTTGTCAGCTACTTTAACAAAGGGTGTCTTCTTACTGTGTAATATTAATATTAATAAAGTGGTAGTTTGACCAAGAGCAAGGCTATTAGGAGTGGCCCACAGTATCACCAAATAAATATACAAGTACTCTCAAAACTTAAATATCTCTACACAAAACAACCGCAATGAAAGGTTTAAATATATTTAATAATAAAGAATAAAAGAACAAGAAAATACTCAGTATAAATTTACAGTGACATCAGAGTTCAAAACCACAGGAAATATTTAAAACAACTTTGCAGACCAGTCTCATATAAATAAAGAAAAACATCTAAACTATACTTCACTATATTCCTGACTGAATCTAAGAAAATTACTATATCCTAGTTAACTTACTTAAGAGCAAGGCAGATGTGGTGAATGGATCTTCTAGTTGTTGTCAGATCAAAGACAGAATACAGAATGCTGTTTCACTCTAAGAGATTTCTTACATTAATATCTCAAATATTACTGCTGGGATAGCTTGCAGAATGGCATCATTTCTTGTCATCTGAGCCTATCCCAGGTGAACCCCCCACTGCTGGAAGCTAGCAGTATTTAACATCTTCCTGTGAAAATACATAGACCTCAGGTCTTTGGCAGATGTTGGAAGTCATAAAACAGTTGCAGTAGTTAGTTCACTCCGAAGACAATACAGAATGTTTCTCAGCACAGGCATTGTGTCTGTAGCTGCCATAAAGAAATTTAATTTCAGCTACTTTTCTGACGTTTTGCTGGACTGAAGTTAACCTCCTGTATTCTAGTTTCCACTGTTAAAATATATACATTTAAACAGTTACGATAAGGCATGTACATTTCTGTTCTCTTCCAGTAGGGCACACTGTGGTTACATTTTAAATAGAACTTTGCAAACACATTTTCATCACTTACTTCTGTACCAGGAGTTTCATATACACATGCCCTACAGTTCTAATAGAGTTGTAACACAAGCATCTTATATAAATCATTTAAATATTCACCAATGACATATAATTATTTACAAATTTCCAGATTGCTGTGCTGGCAGTATCTTCCTTTGCCACACTTCTATATAAATCATGTTGATATTCACCAATGACATATAATTATTTACACATTCCAGATAGCTGTGCTGGCAGTATCTCCCTTTGTCACACCTATATGCATCCAGTGAGTAAGAAGAGTTATGTCTTTCATTATTATGCAAATTGCAGAAGTCATAATCTAGTATATTTGTCATTCTGTGTAAAATGTGAATGCTACTATGGAGGTAAGACAAACAGATGTTTGAAAGACAGAATTAGAGAACATTTAAATGACATCAGGAAGACTGATGTTTGTAATGTACTGTATAAACATATTCTAGAGAATGACGCCAGTCATACTTTTAAGTTTTTAGTTTTGGAATTACTTACACTTAGGGTTGCCAACTTTCCATGTCAAAAATTCTGGACATGTACATGGAAGTAAAATGCTTACGCATGCGGCACCCCCCCCCACACACACACACACACACACACACACACATTCCGGTGTCCCATTACTTGGCTATCTCTCCATTTCTCCCCAGTTGCCATAAATACTGTTCAAAACTCTGTGCATACTGTTTTCAGCTTTACTTCTACAATGATTACAGATACTTGGATTTAATGTAAAACTTTTATTTCAAATTTTACAGCACAAACACTAATAGCCATTTGCTGAACAAGCAATACAGTCTCTCATAAACAGACATAGCTTTAATACTTCTTTGCCTTTAAAACTCACATTCACTGAAACAGCATTGAATGCTACGTTCAAAGAAAATGCATCTGGCCAGTGGTGGATTAAGTTTACCTTTGGGTTTTTTTCAAATCATAGGCCCCTTGCACACATTTTTAAAGCCAAGCAAAAGTTCTTTGATTCACCTTCCTGATTGTATTAAATTTAATACATAATAACAGCTAGCAGACATGAATTAGCAGCCATCACAACTTTGACTGGTACTGAAACAAAACACATGAACCAATAACGACAGAACTGCCCAATTCAGAACATTTCAACCATAAATGGCCACTCATACTTATGTCATTAAAATCCACCAATATCAGTCAATATGCACAATCTCTGCAGAGTGCAGAAGTAAAACATCATCTAAATTCCACATTAAACAAAGAGATCTTCAACTAATGAAAAGTTGCTGCTAGCAAACAATTTTATATTTCAGTGTTTCTACAGCTCACTATCTTCACCTTCTGCACCAATTCCCAAAGAAAATTAATTCCCATGACAGGATTCAAATCCATTAATAGCTTGGTCACAGTGTAACACAGCTTTACACTGGTATGACACTGAAGATCTCTGCATCTCATCACTTGCAGTTTTCAGAGGCAAAATGAACATCCTTCAAAATTAGTAAAGTTATAGAACAAAGCTCAAAACACTCAAATAATAGGGTCCAGCACTCATCAAAAGCACACAAAGTCAATTCCGTCCTACAGCTTGAGCCACCGCATTCACAGAGTATATAGCCTCAGTATGCATCTCCACCAGACATAGGAAACACTTCTTGGCTTACTGCCTCAGCTGGATTTTTCTGTGAGGCAGAGAAATCTAGTCTACCATGCTAAGCATGCTACCACAACAACCTTTACCAGAGCATGCAGTTTGGAAATGAAGATAATTCCATCCATTACCAAATGAGTTTTGTTCTGCATACGAAATAAGACAAATCAAATGAAAAATGTACTCCATCTCAACATAAAGTTCAAAACTAAATAGTCTTCTCCCATTAAGCCCACAACAGCGTAAACTTATGCTGCTGATCTTGAAGCCACACAAACACAAGGAACATAATTAATCATCCAGAAATACCAAACAGAATGCTACTACGCCCAAATCATTGTGTGACAATACAGCCTCAAACATATGAAGTGTTTGAAGAAATATTTATACATTATGTAATCCTCAGTATACAAAGTAATTTCATTGCACACATTCTGACCCACATAGTGGCACTGTGTGTCTAACTCTCAACACACAAAACAAAAGGACACACAAGAGCCAGCAAATAAAAGTCAAGGCGTCCATAGTAATGCTAGGTGGATTTTATTATTATTAGTTGTTCAATGGAAGAGCTCATATGAGATTTTTTGTATCTTTAAATTGCATAGTTAGGATGCATACCATAGAAAAGAGGGCAGTTATTTAGAAACAGAGCAACAGCACAAGAGCTTGGTGTACAACTGTAACACTGCTTGCTACAGCTCTAAGGACTTCCACCATGACCAGTCTTCCCAAAAAAAAAAAAAAAAAAAAAAAAAAAAAGCCATTCACAATGTACATTAACTACAGCGCGTTTCCCATTCACAGAAGAATACAAAAGAACAGGATGCCAGTGAATAATAAACTATTCATTTATTCTCATTCGGACTACATTTCAACATATTCATCATTCACGCTTGTACTAACCTCGTTGTTAACACCTGCTGATTTGGGTCTCCAACTGTTATTCGTAACCGACCTTGGGGAACTTACTTCTTCACTAACAGCCTGTTCTGAAGCCATCCCATCCTCACCAATACTCGTCTACAAATCAATGCATGCTGCCTTGAAGAATTGATTGCCTATGTTACGTTAATGGTAAGCTGCCAGTAATATTGCAATAGGAAATGGCAATTGGCAAACTGAAAACAGGTTCATAGAAGGACATACTCTCAGGACTGCAGCCCTGCCACATTAAAATACAACACATTATGAGCTGTGGAAAAAAAAAAAAACAGAATTTACATGTGCCACTGCCGCAGTGTTGAATTGGAGAAAATTCACACAGCCGGACTCGTACTTTGCCTGGGGCTTTTCAGCATACGTCTTCTGTTCTTTATAATTCAAATTCCGTGTGTGGGAAGACAGTGAGTAGACAGATGTAAACAGTCGCAAAGACACTGTTTTCGTCATCTGCACCCAGACGCAAAAGGCGTTTTTAAAGAAGAATGCCCAAAAAAAAAAATGTAATTTTTTTTAAACTAAACAAAAATGTGCACACAGTGCACCATTTTTTCCGGACAGCATAGGCATTTTCCGTTCTTCCGGACAGTGTCCCTTAATTCTGGACAGTCCAGAAGAATTCTGGACGGTTAGTGTTAGAATAATATGTATTAATGTATATGTTTAGTGCTTATTAGAAGCTAAAAGGGTTAACACATTTCATTCTATTTTATGTACAGCTTAATTCTGTATGGAATTATAAGATGCTTTTTCAAACTGCAGTATGCTTTCTGAAATTGCAAGATGCTCTCTGACCTAGTATTTGCTAGTACAGCAAAATTCATGTTTATGCCTTTTGGAAATTTACTGAGAAGCAGGTGATTATCTGCTAGGTCAGGAAAATGAATAGTGAATGAATAGAACAATACTGTTTTCTATAATGTGATTGAATATGAACAATCAGCTCTGTTCGTGTTATGAGAACATGCACAGCTGCGGAAAAGAAAAGATACATCAGACAAAGACTGCTTGAAGAAATGAACTATGATCTGTACTTGCTTTGTGCTCAAATTAGCCATAGTACCTTGAATGGTAACATTGCATAGTGAGAAGTTGTATCTGACCGGTGGTCATCAAGGCCACGTTGTTTTTCTTAGGAAGTTTTTTGTAAACTTGATATGCCAGCAGAAAATCATGGACAAACAGCTGCTGTGAAATAATATTGAAAGAACTTGTGATTTATTACGTCAGCTTAGTAGGCAATGCCTTGTAAGAAATGTATAAGAATAGCTTCACTTCCTGATTCTAGTTAGACAAACTCTGTATTAGCACGTTTTTGTCTCCTTGCTGCAAGATTAAAGTGCCTTAACCTGAACCTGCCATGTGTTGATCATTTTGAAGTTATTTTTCCTTTGACAGTTGGCAAACCTACTTACACGTAGCAATAGAAAAGGTAATCTAAGGAATAAAACAGAATGTAAAGCGATGAAGTGGATTCTAGAATTACTTGCAAATTGTAGAAAGAGACTTAATGGAATTGTCCTTTTAAGACCAATTCTTAGATCACATGACTTGGTGAGGTAACTGTGTTTAAAAAATGGTTTGTTTGTAACAGTTTTTAGATCAACCTGGTCTGTGTGATATATGTTTTTAATATGTTTTTTTTACTGGAGCTTTTCTTCTCGGGCCTCCACTGAAAATGGACATGTATCCAGTTGGATTAGCCCGGTCAACAAATGTAAAATAAAATAAAATAAATAAATAGATCTGATGAAGTGCCTGTTTAGAAAGGTGTGAAAGCGCTTATCTGTGTTATAGCCTTGCTTTTATGGATTTATTTTCATAGGTTCACAGGATGATACTAGGTTATTGGCCCAGAGGCCCTTATAAGCCTAGCCAAGAATTTTGCTCATGTTCCCACAAAGTCAGCACCTGTTTCCCGGTCCAGCAGGGACACAGGTGGGATCCCAGGGGTCTATTTTCTGTTTCCCATCCAGTCATCTAGGTTTATGTTAAAGAGGGTTAGAAAGGTACTATGCTTGACATGGAGAGGGAGTCTATTCCATAGATGGGGGAGTCTTTGGGACAGAAATCTCTCCCGACGACAAGTTCTATTAATATCACACAGACCAGGTTGAGGCCTTGCGTGCAGGTTGCGCGAGTGGAGTTTGACTTATGGATATGCAGCAACTCTATCAAGGCTGGGTCTGAGATGGCCTTGTATGCCAGACACAGGTCACCTCTGAGCAGTCTGTATGAGACTGAGTAGAGGGACAGGGCTTTTAGATTATCAGTATAGGACAGGTGTTTGAGACCCTAGATTTTCCCGGTCAGTAACCTCTCTGGTCTCTCCAGCTGCTGCATGTGCTTGGCAAGGTAAATGCCGAAGAGGGCACTGTACTCAGTAATGGGTCTGATAAGGGAGGAGAACAGGGATGTTATGACTTCCTTGTTCCTGGATGAAATACCCTTACTTATGAGGTGGGCCATGTAGAAATCATTCCATACAATGGAGGCAACATGGTGGTCAAAAGTCAGGTTGTTATCAACCTGGGTGCCCAAGTCTCTCACAACTGATTGTGTGCTTAGTACATTGTCATTAATGTGATAACTTCCTTCTTTAAATAAAATCCATGATTTTATACAGAAACTGCCATGGCTGACTGGTTGGATTTACTTCTGCTTTTAAAAGTACAAAATAAGCAATTTATTGATGACCCAAAAAGGTTTTATAGAGAACCGGGAAACAAGGCAAAAGGAATTGAAACACTACCAAAAAAAGAAGAAACAGATACATTTTGGAGAAATATATATGAAGATCCTGTGGAACATAACAAAGATGCTAAGTGGATAGAAGAAGTAAAAGAAAGAATAAGAAGTTCAAATGTACAGAATATGAAATGGGATGAAGTAACTGCTAAAGAGATTGAGACAAAGTTAAGAAAAGCTCCTAAATGGAAAACCTCAGGTCCAGATGCAGTGCCTAACTTCTGTCTAAAAGTATTAACATCTTTACATGAAGATTAGGCCATGAGTAAAAACTATTTATATGCGCATCCTGAACAGAGACCAGTCTGGTAAACAACAGGAAAAATAATACTCCTACTTAAGAGCAAACCTGTAAGCTATCCTAAAAACTATAGACCAATAACTTGCTTTCTGTTGATGTATAAACTTTACACTGGAATTGATGCCAACAGGTTTATAGTCACTTAGAAGGAAACTCAGTAATCAAACAAAAGGGAAGCAAAAAAAGTTATATGATATGGAACAGAGGATCATTTGTTATTAAATAAAGTTATAATGAAGAACTGTAAAAAGGGGAAGAATTTAAGTATGTCATAGACTACAAAAAAGCATTTGACAGTATCCCACATTCATGGATAAAAGCATGCATAAAAATATACAAGACACACCCAACACTGATTGATTACATTACAGTGACCGTGAAAGAGTGGCAAACCACTTTGTGGTTAAGCCATGATAAAGGACAAATTATTATTATAGGGATAAAAATTCAAAGGGGGATATTCCAGGGTGACTGTCTGTCAACTCTGTCCTTTTCTCTTGCGCTTAACCCATTATTCTGTCTACTTCGATTAGACCATGGCTACAACTTAGCTCCTAGAAAACAACAAAGTGTAAAGACTTTTCATCTTCTTTTTGTAAATAGTTTAAAACTGAATGGTTCATCAGATGAGGAACTGAAAGCACAACGCAAGTGGTCAAATCTTTTTCAGATGATATAAGAATGTTATTTGGTCTTGATAAATGTGCAAAAGCAAAATTTCAAGCAGGAAAGCTGCAGCACCAAGAAAACATCAGTTTAGGACAGGAATGTGATATAAAAGAACTTGCAAGAGGGCGTGTATAAATATTTGGGAATTGATGAAGGATCAACAGTAAAACATGAACAAATGGGAATAAAACTCATTAAGGAACATTTTAGAAGACTTTAAGTAAAACTGAAAACAGCATTGACATCTAGGAACAAAGTCCAAGCCATAAACCAATTTGCTCTTCCTGTCCTAACTTAAAATTTTGGAGTGACTAACTGGCCCCAAAAGGTGTTGGATAGGTTGGACAGGAAAACAAGAAGGATGCTTCATGCTCATCAAATGATTTATAAAAATCAGTGCATGCCTAGACTAAATATTCCCCGCTCTGAAGAAGGTATGGGCCTCCTCGAAACTGATTACATAAATAGATCTGCAGTCATGGAACTGCATACATATCTGCTGACCTAACATGACCCAAACGTAGTGAAAGTTTTGAAACATGAGGAGAATAATTCTAAGATGACTTCCCAGCTTAGTTTAACAGAATCATATCAGGAATGGAAATCAAACCAGAAATAGATAAAAATCAGGCAGCAACTGAATGTGCTGAAAAACAAAAGAAGGAAAATAAGGTGAAGGATCAATTGAGAAGGCAAGAAATGTGGAAAATGCATAAATATAGTCGCAAGTATAGAAAACTCTTGGAACAACCTCATGTTGCTCAGGATCAAATGTAGGTGTGGTTAAGGAGAGGTGAATTTAAACCAACAACAAAAGGTTAATATCAGAGGCCCAAGACAGCGGACTACATACACATTGGTTTACAAAGTCCATTGAATATGTGGGAGAAACAGACAAATGTAGGTTTTGTAAAACAGAAATAGAAACAGTCACACATCTTGTTGCTTGTTGTGATATACTAATGGCAGAAGGGTATACTGAAAGGCATAATATTGTGGCAAAACTGTTGCATTGGGGATTGTGCAAGCATTATAATAGTGAAGTAGCTGAAAAACACTGGAAACATGAACCACAAAGCATTATAGAAAATGATGAAGTTTATATTACATGGGATCACCCATTAGCAACAGTTCAAAAATAGATATAGTAGTCCATGAAAAGAAGACAAAAGTAGCATTGATCATTGAAATTGCTACACCCAGTGACTACAATATCTTACGTACAGAGAGACACAAAGTCATAAAATAGCAAGATTTGCAGGCATAAATGAGGGCAATGTGGAAGAAGGATACCCAGACAGTTTCAACAGTAGTAGTAGGTGCAATGGGGCTTATAAAAAAAGAATTTTCAGTCATACTTAGATATGTTACCAATACATGTAACTCTGTATGAATTGCAGGAGTCACTACTGGGCACATTGCAGTTGGTATGAAGAGCACTTCTGGCTAACATCAAAGATTGAAACAATACTAAATTTATGAACTTTAATCATAATTTGACTTAGGAATGGGGTCCATTCCCGTCCTTAGAAACTCAAATGGCATGGAGAAATTAAAAAAAAAAAACAGAAAGCATTCAGTTTAAAGCAGGTGTGTGTGGTTACTACATGACCTCAGAGGCTTTTCATTGCAGAATCTAATCAGTTCATAGCTATTGTAAAGGGAGGGGCCCTTCACTGATGAATGGAATGTTTTTAGAGCTGGTGTGTTGCAGGACTTACTTGACCTTCGAAGCCCTTCATTGCGGTAACCTATCTATTCAGCACTGATGCACAGCAGGATTTACCTAACCTCAGGGGCCTTTCATTGTGGAAAGCAATAAGTTTAGAACTGGTGTGTAGCTGGTCTTACCTACAGAAATCAATTATTTTACAGCTAGTGACTTGGAGAATTCACTGCCTTCTTTGTCAGTCTATTCTTTGCATCCACACCCCTCTGAAGGCAACATACTTCCGTACATCTGTACAAGTCATTGCTTCTCCATTTTTAAAATGTCTTCCTTACTTATGTGCAGTTGTTTCACCAAAAGATACTGCCATCCTAGACTTCACCACCTTTCTTCTGGTATTTGGAAGCATCTTTCATCTCTCTCACTCTCTCTCTCTGTCCTTTCTCAAATGAGTATATAGTAAGTTTGTGACGCAGATGTTACACCATCTTGGGGCATTGCTATGAATAACCTCACTCATGTGTATCCCCTGTAGAGATGTGGCCACCAGTACTGCAGGCAGTAAGAAGGACATGCTCTTATCAGATATTTGAGCACATGAATAATAGGCTTTTCTCCGTAGTGGTGATTCCACTTTATATTCCACAATTTCCCAATCTTTTTTTTATTCCTTTCTCACAACAATTTTCCACTGGCAGTAATCTGAATTTAATTCTTCAAGCACTTTTTAAATTTGTAGTATGCTATACTTTGCCACCTACCATATAGACTTTTCTGGACTTTTCTATCCATTATACATTTCTCTAAAAACATTGAAGATATTCTACATAAGATCTTCAGTTTTGCCTACTCTTTATTTCTGGCTTATAACCTTTACACAATCCACCTTTTCATAGGATCATAGAATCATAGGGGTTACTAGACTAATGGCCCTGGGGCCCTTACAAGCCTAGCCAAGAGTTTATCCCCAAAAAAGAAACCTCAGTCAGCATATGTTGCCCTTGTCAATGAGGGGCAAAGGTGGAACCCCTGGGACAGATTTGTGGTTTCCTATCCACTCATCAAGGTTGCGCTTTAAGAGGGTCAGCGAGGTACTTTGTTTGACATGTATGGGAAGTCTTTTCCAGAGTCCAGAGATGGGGCAGCCTCTGGGAGACAAACCTGTCTCTCCAGCAGATTTTGTTGATGTCGCATATTAAATTTAGGCCTATCGAGTGGGTAATGCGCAAGGAGTTAGACTTACTTATATGGGGCCCTCTCTAGTAGGGCAGGGTCCGATATTGCCTTGTAGACGAGACATAGATCACCTCTGAGCAATCTGTATGATACCTAGTAAAGTGATGTTGATTTCAGTCTGTCCACATAGGACAGGTGTTGGAGGCCATGGATTCTCTTTATGAGGTATTTCTGTGGCCTTTCCAGCTGATGCAGGTATTTGGAGAGGTACATACTAAACAGGGCATTATACTTAATTATAGGCCTAATGAGGGAGGAGTACAGAGAGGTAATAACCTCCATTTTTCTGGATGCAATCCCTTTACTTATGAGATGAACCAAGTAAAAGGCTTTTCTGACCACTGCCACCACATGATGGTCGAATGTGAGATTGTTGTCAACCTGAGTACCCAGGTCTCCCACTATGGGTTGTGTGCTTAGGGGGTTGCCGTTGATGTGGTAATCAGTAGGGGCCATGTTTTTGCAGAATGGTATGATAATACATTTTTTTGCATTTAACTTAAGGCCATGACTTTGGCACCAGTTCTTTGTAGCTGTGAGACTCTCTTGCAGTATATTAATGACATTTGGGGGAGTCAATGACAGCACCCAACTTACAGTCATCCACAAACTTGATCAGTCACAGGCCCTTTGTCTTTGCCAGGACCTCTGAAAAGTAGATGCCAAACAGTAGGGGTCCTAGGACAGATCAATGGGAAACACCACTAGTGACAGGTCTGCTGCCAGAGGTGGTGGTGCCTGTTTTGAACTTGTGG
Source organism: Protopterus annectens (assembly GCF_019279795.1). Taxonomy (NCBI): domain Eukaryota; kingdom Metazoa; phylum Chordata; order Ceratodontiformes; family Protopteridae; genus Protopterus; species Protopterus annectens. The sequence goes on along the minus strand of NC_056729.1, from coordinate 1,703,257,822 downwards.
GTCCTATTTGTGAGCCAGTTGGCCACCCATCTGATGAGATAGGGATTAGCACCAAGTTGTGTTAGCTTTTCGATGATGCCCGAGTGGGGGATTGTGTCAAAGGCCTTGGCCAGGTCAGGGTAAGCTGTATGTACTGTCTTTCCCTCATCCAGGGCCTTGGTGGCAGTCTCAAAGATGTCATCTAGGTTCAGTAGGCAAGATCTGCCCCTAAAGAATCCAAATTGGGTGGGGTCAAGTGTTTGGAGATTGCCTATGTCCTTGTTTATGAGATCCATCATAATATGCTACATGGTTTTACAGATCAGACTTGTCAAGCTAATGGGGCGTTAGTTTCCCAGGTCAGTAGTGGCACCACCTTTGTGCAAGGGGATGACAATGGTGGTTCTCCACTCTGCTGGAATGAAGCCAGTAATTAGGCTTTGGTTGAATAGGGTGCTCAATGGCGAAGCTAGTTCTTGCAGGAGATGGTACAGAATACAGTCTGGATTATTATCAGGTCCCATGGAAGCTGTGTTCCTTGCCTTGGATAGGGCCTTTAACACTTGATCTATGGAGATATGAGGTATGGGACAGGTATCGGGGATGTCGACTGGGCCTTTGGGGGGTAATAAGGGGGCGGAGTTTGTGCTGTGCCTATCAGCTAGTAGGTTGGCTAAGTCAGTAGGATCAGTGTAAGTGATACCATTAAATACTAATTTGGAACAAACTTGGGCTTTGCCATGGAGGTTCCTAATGTAACTGAAGAAGGACTTGTGGTTTCCTTTTGTTTCAGAGGCTAGTTTCAATTCATAATTGGCTTTGGAGTTTTTCACTAGTGATCTAATTTGCTTGTTGAAGTGAAGATTTTCCCATTTGGGATTTTTTCCTTTTTACCGTTGGACAATAGTTTCTTCCTTTTGATGTAAAGCCTGTTGATAGAGGATGTCCACTAGACAGGTTTGTGTTTCCTTGAGGTACAGGTTTTAGTTCTGTTGGGTATGGCTGAGTCCATGCTGTTGTACAGGTGCTTGTATACTGCACTGGCATACTGTTCAGCATAGTTGTCTGCATCTTCTGAGAGGTGTGAAGCTGCTTATACCCTTCCTTAGGAGGGTGTAGTTAGCTTTTGAGAAGTTTTATAGCCAGGTTATGACTGGGGACGGGTTGGGTGGGATATAAACTTTGAATGAGACAGACTGATGATCTGATCTCACCAGGGAAGAACAAACTATGAGAATGGTGCAGTGGTCACCCATGTTGGTGAGAACCAAGTTCATTATGTTATCTCCCCTTGTGAAGGATGAGACCAGCTGGTCTAGTGCATTACAGTTGATGAAATGTAGGAATCATTGGGTGAGTGCATTAGTGCAGGAATAGTTCACCCAGACTATGGTGGATAGTTGAAGCCACCAAGGGTCAGGGTGTTAGGGGGTACTTTAATGGAGTCAAGTAGGTCCAGGTAGGAGGAGTGGGTGTCCTGAGACATGGAGGGGTATAGAGATACTGCATATAACACATATCACAGCACAGACCATTGTTATAAGTTATGGTTTCACAGGCATGGGAAGCAATATTGCCACAGATAAAAGCAATCTCACCATTCTAGAAATTCAGATCATACTCCCATCTCAAAAATAAATTCTGCTTAAACAAGCTACTTGTAAATGCTTCCCAAGAGAAGGAATAACACAAAAAAGTAACAAACTACTACTCCCACCAAAGACTGTTCAAGTAGCTTATCCACTGACTTCTAAATATCCTGATACTATTTTCTTCACACCTTTTATGTCTCCACACTTACTTTGCCTCTATTCTTGCAATAACGTGTACCCTCTTATATTCCCCTCTCTCACCCCTCTATGCTCCTTTTTTTTTCCTTTTTCTTCTCAATTTAATTATGCATACTGCAAATATTGCATATCAGCCTTGTTTGCAATCTTCTTTCAGCTTTCTATACTACCTACACTCTGTTTTATCTAATTTATTCATTTAATTAGGTATACTACATTAGCCAATTCCAGTTCCATTTATTTGTCTACATTTTTTGAATTTATACTGTTTCTCCAACTTTTTTATGTACTCCTTGGCTGTACCTGAAAATGTTTCAGATGAATCAGCATTCTACCTCGGTAAACAAATGAAGACAAAATAAAAAATATTCTACACACTAGCATGTGTATCCTCTCCGTTGCACATATATGTATCAGCTGCAAAAACATTTCCTCTCCAAACTCTCTGGCATTGTCACTTAAGATACTTAAGATGAGCCATTCCAGCTAAAAACTACCGGGGGAATGTAAAGCTAGGTTTCTTAAGAGCCTCACTGATCTAGTAAGTACCTATGAATTTATAAATAGTTTGGCATGTCATGCACACCATCTCCTTTAAATCTACTTATCTATCTAAGTAGATGAAATGCATCCTAACCAGCATGAAATGAACTGTAACCATGTATAGAAATATGCTAAAAGTTAAACAGGGAAATAATTGCTAATGATAATTAGAAATCAATATGTACAGTGTTCATACTAAGAAATGCCCTACAGTTAATTGAAGCCTAAAACCTGTTGAAAACAAAGTTAAGTTTTTGTTTTTTACTCTTACCCCTTTAACACCGGGACTGATACACTAGGTAAAGAACGGTAGTCATTTTCTCAGCTGCTTGATATACCTCTTGAATGGGTACTTAATGAAGAAAAAGCCATGGACAATCCTCTGTCTTATCTCAGCCTCTGTGTAACACACTCAATACTGTCTCTGCAAGAATCACACCAGAAAGTGTGTTGCAGTGTAGAATGTTGCATTAAGTTCCACAGTGGCATCAGAATCATTATGATGTCAGCACATTGAGAATCTGTGGATTGTTAGCACTTAAAGTCTTACAGCTAGATAGCTTTCCCTTATTTCTTTACTGTATCTCAAACCTGCTGTGATGCCACAAATTATATAACCCATGCATACTTTCCATTTTTTCACAAAAACTACACCAGCATGTCTCGTCATACAATGTTGTCCCTAATTTTAAAATATACGCTACATGTTGCATTCAGAAAATAGTTTCTAGCGCTATTATTTTATTTATTGTAACCATGATACAAGCACAAATATCATTATATTATAGCAATAACCCACGCCTGGGTGTGGATAATGCGCGATTTACCCACGGTTGGCGTGGTTTGGTCCCGAGGGACCAAACAAAGACAACCGTGGGTAAATCCCGCATTACCCACACCCAGAAGTGGGTTATTGCTATTATACTATGACATTATTTAAGAAAAGAAATAATTACTTTTCTTAAATAATGGCATTGTATAATGCCTCTTTGCTGCCCTTCCGCAGCTGTCTGGTATCCGCGGCAGTTCCGATGTACTGCGCATGCCTACGCAGTACATCAGAGTTGTGGCCAAAAGCAACGGAGAAAGCAAGATCTCCGTTGCTTTTTACTGTTTCGCTATGTTAAATGGGTTTAACATAGCGAGGCAGCTTTAAAATAAGCAACGGATATCTCCGTTGCTTATTTTAAAGTCTCGCCATGTTAAACCCATTTAACATAGCGACAGGTTTAAAAAAGCAACGGAGAAAGCAAGATCTCCGTTGCTTTTTACTAATGTCGCTATGTTAAAGGAGTTTAACATAGCGAGACAGTTTAAAAAGCAACGGAGATCTCCGTTGCTTTTTTTAAACCTGTGTCGCTATGTTAAACTCTTTTAACATAGCGAGACAGTGTTTTAAAAGCGACTTATACTAATGGAAAAAGTCCAGTCGATTTGCAACGTGCACGCTGGCCAATCAGCGTGCACGTTTTGGAATATTAATGGGGGGTCATGGTATAATAAAGCATAAATACCATGTTTAGTTATTAGCATTATATAGAGCATTATAGCAAGAGTTCATTTTACAACTGAAGCTGGCGCCATGTGTAGTCAGACATACTTTCTGCTCTAAATGGTAGTGTATGACATCCATATATAACAGGCCCAGAGAAAAAAATGCACAAATTTTGAAGATTAATTTAAAATAATTAATTTTATTTTTTCAACACCAGAGAAATATAGCACTAATTTAGAATTAAATAAAATTATGAATCCAAATAATCAGGCGAAGAGGTAACCAGGGCATACAAACTATAAGTTCCTTTTCAATGAAAAATATATCCAGTAAACTTGTAGAAACATAGAACAAGATTTATTTGGAGCACACACAGTAAGCGCTTTCACAGTAGCTTCTTCAGACTGTTAAAATTTGAACCAGCTCATTAGTCTGGTTTATATAGCATGTGATCTAGCTCATAAATCAATTAAGCATTTAAAGAGACAAGCCCCGGGATTCATGAACCTTGCGCCAGGCGCCAGCATAGCGTCGGCGTTATAACGCCAAATATGGCTGCTTAGCGATTCAGGTATGAATGAATCCCACGTGCACTACCGGCGTGCGCCGGACCGTCTCCGCCCCCGGCGTAGGTATGCAAAACACACTGTGTGCGGTATAGCACCATGCAAATGAGGGCAAATAGCGATCCACGAAGTGGCGCAGGCGTAGCGTAAGGGCACGGCAATGTAAACCAAAAAAAAACGGTTTACATTTACCCAAACATACCGGAGGAGTAACGGAAGGCTGTCAAAGTCAGGTATCATATAGGTGCAATATGCCAATGTGGAAAGGCACCGAGAATGTCCAAAGAAAATATGCAGAAAATGTAGAAAATGACATAAATGACACGTACGTAGAAAGAACAGCAGACCCGCGGGATATGTGCACAGAAGTTGCAAAGCAATGAAATAATATGACAATGTCCTAAAAGAGCAGTAGAACACAAATCAGCTGCACAGCCACCACACACCATAGTATGTATGTAAAGCTGCAACCCCAGCGCAATGGTTGTCAAGGAGTGGTGGCGGTGTCCCGCGCCATAACCATGTATTAGTAGTCAATTCCATGCCAATGAGGCAGATAATAGTGAATCGCAAAAGCGCCGGCGTAAGGATGGTGCAAGCGGTAGCGGTACTACACCGAGGAGTGGCCTACACGAGATACATGTCAACCACAGAGGGTGTGCCACTGTAGGAGGAAGGATATTGGAGGTCAGCAAATCTGGGCTGTACAATGCACATCACAGCATCACGACTGGCGTGTTAGGAAATAGATGCGCTGAGAGTACATAATGCGCTGCACAAATGCATGTGCACGAGTATGACTCGTTCCCTAAACCAGTCATGTGACGGCCTCACCGTCAACAACCACGGATATAGGAAGGTAATGCGGAGAATACGAGGAAATGCGGAAGCAGTGTAAATGGATCCGTAATGAGCAATTAACACCAATCAATGCAGGAAGGGCCAACGCCGGCAGCTGATAACTCTGCATGCAGACTCCTGCATAACGGGAAAGGGGAGGCATATGAGTGCAAAGATAGTAGGGGATGTAGTAGAAATGCAAAGAGCAAAGAACCGAAATAGCACAGCCAAGTACAGAGGTAGCATAACTGCGGCTGCAGATAAAATGCATCATATGCCATGTGCCTGCAGGATGCAGTAATGTAAGATGCAAGGTGAAGGCAATGCAGGCAACTGTAATGTAACACTACAGGCAGTACCGTTGCAGTTGCAACCGTAAAACCATGGAAATAATCCATAGATACGGCCGCACAGACACACCCAATGACATCACCGGGTATACAGCACAACAGTATTAAATGTGAATGCACACAACACACAGCGCGATTTCCCAAACGCCGCACCGTAGGGTGTAAACAGACGGGGAACTTTTAACATGTATATGCTGGGTGCCGCCGTGGCCGTGATGCATAGGTATGTGGCAGAGACAGACGGAGTTGCGGAGGGTGGTGCCGACAACTACCGTAGGCCTCACAGGAGAAGGAGACTGTTCAGACCAAGGGTGACCTACCAGGGGCTGCGAGACCTGGAGATAGTAGAGCGCTACAGGGTGGACAGGGACACGTTACAGCAAATAGTGGAGCTGTGCCGGCCGTGCCTGAGAACAAGAGACAACAGAGGGGAGCCCATCCCAGTGGACACAAAGGTATGTGTGAGCTTGCGAATACTGGCTACAGGTACCTTTCAAAGGCCCACCGGGGACATAATGGGCATCTCACAGGCATCAGCATCCAGGGTACTACACCAGTTCCTGGATGCCATGTTACCACATGCCCATGAGCACATAAATTTCCCCACATCTCAGGAGGAGTTGGCTAGCAATATGCGCCGCTTCCACCGTGTGGCACAATACCCGGAGGTCCTGGGTGCGATAGACTGTGCGCACATAGAAATTAAGTCACCACCCGGGGAGCAGGGTAGACGCTACATAAACCGCAAGGGATACCCCTCCATCAATTGCCAGGTCGTGTGCAATGCGCAGGGCATTATTATGGATGTGTGTGCTGGCAGCCCTGGAAGCTACCACGACTCCCATATCTGGCATGCCTCACAGCTGTATCAGGTATTCGCCAGTGGGGACATCACACAAGGTCACCTTGTGGGGGATGCTGGCTACGCACTGGAGCCGTGGTTGATGACACCCAGCAGAAATGCACACACACACATGCAAGAACGCCATAATGAGGCACGCACAAGCGAGAATAATCATAGGCGTGTGTTCGGGATGTTGAAATCACGGTTCCGGTGCTTGGATACATCCGGTGGAGCCTTGCAGTACTCTCCAGGCACAAGTGCCCACATATTCATAGTATGTTGTATGCTACACAATATGATTCTGCGGAAACAGCTGCTGCAGGGACATAATGCCGGAGGGCCACCAAGCCCGCCACAACTGCCAGGGCAAGCACAGGCACAGGGCGTTCAGCGCCATGGACACACTGAGCCAGCCCCAGTAGGTAGACAGAGGCGTACCCAATATGCCTACGCCCTGGCAAAGAGGGAACACATAGCACATACTTTGACAGTGTAGGCCCCATGGACTGACACCTCCTGACCTGCACACACAGTAAAATGGACGCCACACAAACATGTCCGCCCGTAATGTGTACCGTATGTGCGGACGTATGTGTGACTCCAACAAAGGCACCGCCCAAACACTGCACACCCAATAGCCAGCAGAGCATGGAACGCCAACACCTCAACGCACGCCGGTTCTACAGCACATGGCATAGCCGTATGCTGCCACTATCGCCGCAAGTCGACCACATATGTACTCATGTGCATACACAGATACGGAAATACATATCAGTACACATGTAGAAATATATGTACGCATACACAGATATAAAGTACAACAGGGTAATATGGAACCCAGGGATGCAAGTTCACAGATAAGTAAGACGCGAAATCACCAGATAGTAAACATAGTGACCGACAACCCGATCATCCTGGAGGGTGGGCAGGGCAGGTAACGCCAGCCATGGAAATGTTAACCTGCATCAATACATATCCGCGTGTCGGGATGGTCACCAGTCCACGGTACAGTAACGGGATATGTGTAGGGTTACCACCTGTCCCCCTTTGGGCAGTTGTGTCCTGCAAAAACATTGACAAAATGGCAAATGTCCTGAGATTGTAGGACAAAACTATTTCCCATAATTTCTTTATTAGTTGCATAAAACAGTTATTTTGTAGAAGAAACATCTAAATATGATAATAAACAGAATAAGCAACTGTAATGCTACAGGTTTGTATTCTGTCAAAAAAGTGAATTGCTGTCCTTTGTACTGGCCGTGGGTATGTGTTTGCATGCAAAATCTGACGTTTCTACAAAAATGTCCCACTTTGGGCATTTGAAAAGGTGGCAACCCTAGATATGCGTGTCATATCCATAGGATATGAGTGCGGAGATACACGCCGCCACGGCGATGCGCCAACGTAGGTATTGTGTTCAACCGTCGGTGCGGCGGAAAGCATACCAGTGAAGTGTACGACATTATGAGGAACGTACCTCATTTGGGGTGTAAAACAGTTCATGTTCCTCGCAGTTCCTCCAAGTTCCACATTGAAAATGTCTGTCAAACATCCATTGTTAGGAATGTATATAAATGACATCCTGGTAAATAGAATGTACTCATAGTAAGTCAGTAAAGGTTCTTCACTGTAAGTAAATCAGCATATTATAATCAACCTATGACCTACTTAGCTGAAGTTGTCACTATGCCATTACTATGTGTTCCACATTATGCCCATTTGTTTCACATTACTACTGTGTGTGTTCCTCACTCTGGAAATAGAAGGTTGACAGCCATGGCGGCAATATGTGTATGTGTGAGGTGAGGTTGTCGTGTGTTCTGCTGTGTGTGTGTAATGTGTGTGCCAGTGTAAACTGTGTATGTAGATGACATGTCACAGGCGGAGTGTAATAACAGGCGTAGGCATACAGTACAGGAACCATAGGCGTATGTACAGCAGTACCCACAAAGTAGTACTGACATCTCCTCAGTGGCTATGCACGTGGCGACGTAAAACAATGCAAAGCGGAAATGTCCCAAAGTGTACCACAGGGCCATAGCCAACAGGAGATGCAAAGGACGCATGTACAAACCATGACCGTAGGTATGGCGGCCATAAGGTAGACTCCACACGGTCCGTCGGCAACGTTACACAGCATCAGGCATGTACGGCGAAAATACGAATGTGCTATCCGGGCACCGATCGTGAACACTTACGGTCCCGTAAATACCGCGGTGTGTTCCACGACCGTGACATAAGCAAGCGGCACACGAATAGGAGGCTACCGGTAGCATACAGGCCGCCCCAAGTATAGGACCACATTCACCGTAACTATCAGCGACAAAATGCCAATGGATAGTAGGCGCGGACGAAGATCCGCAGATATATAACCGATGTGAAGGAGGAATCGTGCAGGAAGCACACATGCAGGCGATACCGACAGCAGACGACATCAACAAAACAAACATTCCCGGAACAACAGACAGGTAACCCGCAGCTCCCCAAGCAGGGATGGAGCACACACACAAGCATATCTGGTATGTATAAATGCAAGACTCACACCCCGTACCCGTCACCCACATCCGCAGATATACCCCATTGCACATATCAAAGGGATAACAGCTAAAACCGTAGCAAACACATACAGGCAGTGAATGACAGCAGCATACCCACAACAAGCTCCTGGGAAACACTAGCAGCGGCTGATGCATCCTTGCATCCGCTATGTACAGGAAAATAACAGCTATGTAACACATCTGAATGCACAACGCCATCGACAGACGCCGCCAGGACACGGGGACCCACATGTCGAACACAATACCATACTCAACACACACAATCCACGGCTAACACCACAGCGAAATGTGCCCGACACCACACATAGCGGATGCAGTCACACAAACATGATACAATACATACCATCCTCACGAAGGTATTGCAAATAACCAACGGCCACACGAGGAAAGAACCATGGCCTAGTGCCGACGCGTAATGAACGAAAGGAAGGGGGATCACCGCTGATATGCGCATAAGTACACACCGAGGAACAGCTATTGGCCTGATTAACACACATGCCTCAGGTGACGACGAATATAAGGAAGACTCCCTGGATATTCAAACCGTATGTTCATACCGAACTAACACGAATAGAGAAGGAGAAACAAGGGAATAGAGACGAACTCAGAACAAAAGGCCGGAAAGGTATGTCGAACCCACGACATGTACTGGTGTGTAACGCACGATACGTCGTATGACGAATCTGTACAGTATGTGAATGGTGTGTAGGTAAAGATACCTGTCCATCAGGCAGAGAGGCGAAGGTTGGATATGTAATGCTAAAGCAGCGCAGCATACCAACGACTGTGGACAACATGTGCACAGCAGTGGGACAACATGTACACACTGGGATAACCCCATGTTCGGCTTGCCACCTTTTCAAATGGCCAAAGTGGGAAATCTTGGGACACACATCAGATGTTACAGGTGGACACATACCCATGGTCAGTACAAAGGTTAGAACTCTACTCTTTTGCATAAAGAAAAGTGTAGTCTTGTAGCAGTTAAGTTGCTTATTGTGTGTCTTGTAACATTTAGGAATGTACATACATAAATAAGTATGTTATGCAACTCTTACATAAGAATGGGATATAGTGATGTCCTACAATCTCAGGACATTTGCCATTTGTAATATATTTTGTCAGGACACAACTGCCCAAGGAGGGCTGTCCCTTGCAAAGTGGCACAGGTGGTAACCCTACCCCAGGTCTGCCATAGGGGTTGCAAACACAGAACAATGCCACCACCCACGCTGATGCTGGCAGTGGATATCCAACAATGAAGTGCCACAGCAGGGGATAGGACATGTATGTATAGTGTCACAGCACACATGTGCATGGGCATATACCATCGATGTCATACGGAATGTGCGTGCGCAACGTATCCCACGCAGTAGGCGACTATGTCAATTATGTGTAATGCAAAGCTGTCATGATGGATATGTTCACAAATCATAGACAGTATCACAGGCATAGCATGCATGAGCGATGGCCTAATGTTATGTACATACACAAGATATGTATGGCCTGCACATATGGGACAATGTAGTAGCAGAATAGGTACCGAAATGGAGGAACAGCAAGTGACCATGTCCAAACGTTCCATAGCAGGTGCAATGTGTGCCACAATGATGTCCAGCAGGGCCGTGTGTAAACACATGTGCAATGTACACAGTACTGACACCCCCCCCATGGTAGTGTCCACTGAATGGCAGAACTGGATGTCAACTGTCATGTCTATACAGTACGTCCGCTGTGGTGGTACCATGGGTCTGTGTCACCCTACCAGCAAGGAAGCTATCACATGACTAGTGACACAGTGTGCCCCTGTGGGATGTGCACAGGACCTATGTCCCACAGCATGGTGTGTGTCCAGTCTGTGGATGTCACACAGATGCCCGGGCTGAGCAATGTGGCATGTGTGCACACATGCAGGACTGCTCCTCCCACCCTGCCCACTGCAAACGCCATGTAGGAGTACTACATGCATCAGTACTGCGGAGAACATGGCCCATGGCAGAGTAGATTACACCCCTGTGTTAGTGGCATGCAGGTGAGCACAGATGTGTTACATGACTGTCATTTGCATATGTAAACTGTCTGAGCCGGGTAGAGAGCACAGCATGACTATACTGAGACATGTAACGTTGTATCCATTGTGTAAGGTACACCACACATGTGTTATTGTAACACGGCCTGCGTGTACATGTGTGTATGGCACAGGTACAAGGGCACCCAAGGTATCAGCTAGACATACGGTCCAGAAATGCGTGGTCCTGCACATGTGTACCCACGCCATGGTGTAATATGGCAACCACAGCACCATGTGGGCCATGTGTGTGTACATCAACCATGTACAACGTGATATGCCTGTATAGGGACAGTATCCATGTGATACACACCGCATGACTGTCAGTATGCAAAGGTGATGTGTATGCACTATGTGTGATGTAACTGATGCAATGATATCTACATGATATATCTGCCACACTGACACCTGTATGGGTGTCAGCAACATGAGTAGGATGAGCTACAATGCTGCCAGGTATGTAGAAGTGGTATATGTAGGCATGTACAGTACTGTGTGACAGCAGGTAGTGTCGTATGCAAATACTGAGCATGAGGGGCCACATGTCTGAGGCACGTGCAATGCCACACGTCCCTGACTTGTTGTAGTTAGCATGATATGCCTGCACCACTGTGTGAACTGTACAGAAGGCACATGGCGTAACATGCCGATACATAGAGTACGATGTGATGCTGGATGTGTACACTGGCAATAGCATAAAGTGGAATGGTGCTGAAGGGCAAAGAGCGGATCATGTCTGATGTGATACCCTCTGTACCACCCCAACCACCCATGCAATAATATGACAGGTGGCCAGCATGGGATGTGGTGTGCTGTGGCGCACAGAAGCCCAACAAGGGTGCCAGGAAAGGCATGCAGGTAGTCAATGAGTGTGTGAAGCATGTATGTCAAGATGTGGCCCAGTGCCATACTGAATGGCCCAGTCATGGGTGTAGAGATGCAGCCCCATACGTGCAATGCAGTACCATCCATGTGTAGTGTGATAGATGTGGTAGTGTGGTGGTCAGGGTGCACAACGTACATGAATGGGCTAGCAGTCACTGACGTGTGCTGCTGCAGAGACATGTAACAGCCAGGTTGGCGGGATACAACAACTACAGCGGTTGGAGGTGACATTGGGACTGTGTTCCCAGACATAACATGTGCATGGCAGTACTATGTATGTGTCCACAGGGTTAATACAATGTCCAGCCAAGGATTGGAACCCTGTAGTGAGTGAGAGTGTGTATTGTTGGTAGGTACCCCATTGGCAGGCACGATGCCAGCAACATCTGTGTCGTCAATGCCTGCATGACCGTGGTATGCTGCATTGAATGTGGATGTAGTCAAACAGCAGAGACATACCACCACACTGCGTGAGGGCCCACACTGCAATGTCTGGCAGTCATGTGTAGGTAGCTAGCTGTGGAGTATGTCATGCACCAGCAGGACACACCATGACTGTCAAGTGACACACAACACACAGGTGAACATAACTACCGTGCAACAGCCTGCACATGTGCCCATACAGCACGTGTGCATGGAACAGGAATACCACTGTGGCGTCTGTGAAAAGGCCAGTACCACCATGTCTCAGTGTGGAATAGCATGGTCCCTACCAGTGTGTAAATGTAGCAGAAGTGCACTGTGATCACTGTTGGCATAGGCACGTAGACTGTCCATCGTACAGGGTGCCATGCCATCAACTACCTCTGTCAGTGGATGTCAGTAATACCGGCTGTAGTGTGTATGTACCATGCATGCTGCTATGGTTGTGTGTTTAGGGTGTGGCTAGCAGGGATGGTAAGCACGGATGTTCAGCAAACAGAGGGGGGAGGTGTGTAGGCCTAGCACACAGACACATGGAGGTTTGGTGCATGCTGAGGGTAGTGTAGGTATGGTATGTGTCATGTAATGTGTCACCCAGCTATGCGTACTGTATGGCCAAGCATGTGTGGGTACATGGGAGTCCATACTAGGGAAGGGCGTGTTGCTGGCAATACATAGCAGTAGCAACTGTCCTAGGTGCAATGTACAGTATGCCAACCCGACTGGCATGTAACCTGTGGTGTACAGTGTATTCACTGTCGCGTGTCACAATGTGCGTAGCGGCCACGAACATGGGTATCTGAACATGGACTACCTATGATGCAATGTGTCATGGGAAAATACAGTATGTGTGTAAATCATGGTGTGGTGTGGGAACCACCCACGCGTGTGTGTTACAGTCAGGTATGTGCCTGGGAGGTATGATCTGTGTACAATCTGGACTGGCAGGTGTGCCGTGTAGGGCATGGAGGCAGGTCCCAGGCACTGCAGATAAATGACATGTGTGCTGTACTGTGTGTGCAGTGCTAGTGTACAGCACAGTGGAGGGTGTAAGCATTGTCACACATCACTGCATGCTGTGCCTACCTGTGACAGCCCTGCCGGAGACAGACATGTGACACCGCTGCACAGGCAGCATAGCATGTGAAGATGTACATGTGGGCTGCACACCTTAGGCAGATGTCCACATGTCATGTGTGCCACGGTAGTGTGGTTGAACACGACTATCAGACTGGACAAACAGCACATGCCTGCATAACAACAGTATGACCATAGTCAACAGTCCCAGTGACAGAGTAGGCCAATGTAGACTATCCCTGCATGCAGACCACTGGCTACTGGACACCTGGCTAGACACACACCTGGACGGTTAATTCACCATTGAGCCATCACATGTCCAAGTCCATGTGGGCCGTACAATGTCATCACAGGGTGGTCACAATAGCAGGTGGCAAGGCAGACACGGTGTACCAGGTGATGTGTCATGTGTGCATATGTCGACTAGCACAGCCGTTCACATGTCTGCAACATACTGGTGCACGATGTATACTGTTACATGATGAATGGAACTGCACTGTCACCCACTACAGGGCCATCTGACACAGGTGTGGTGCGACTGGTGTAACCCATGTTTGCACAGGATACACACTGCTGTTGTAGGCAGCCATGCTGGTGGCCACCAGTGATATATGCAGTGGTCATACAGACATACCGTACACAGTGTTCATGCAGGAATGTCAATTGTCGTGGGCGATGTGCTGCTATGTGAATGTGGGTGTTTGTTGTGAATGTCACACATCCAGAAGACACCATCTGGTGCAGTCATGGTTGTCAACACCGGTACACACAGCCACAGCAGTCAGAACCCAGTCCTGACAATGTGTGTCAGTCACCCTTGTACCGTGTGACATATGTGCACATGGCGGAACACCTCCCACTGTCATCTAAGCTGGCTACATGATGGCTGGAATGTGCTGTAGAAATGTACAATGCTGGTAGCCCAATGAAGTACCTGGAATCAGACACAGTACACTATGTCAGCCATGTAAACCATGCACAACAATGACCGCCCAACAGACACAAACAATGCATTGACACATGGAACATGTGCTCATGACAACGCCCACTGAGGTATGTTGCACATATTGATGTACAATTGTCATCTATGGCCATAGCATGGATGCAGACACACATACTCCACAGGTAGTACCATGTGATGTAGGTAGGGGGCATTGCTTGTGTATATGTCACAGTAGATGTACACAGACATGTCCTGCATAGCCGTCATGTAGGGGTAGCTGTGGTATGTCACTACTGGACATGCCCATACAAATTACCATGTCCCACAGGAGATGTGTTAGGTGTGTACCACATGTGGCGTGCTGACAACAATCTGCGATGTGTATGGCTGTCGGTGTACCTGTGTGACAATGTCTGTGATGGGTGCAAAGGCACATAGTATCGTATTGCATGCACACAAGCCCCACATAGGTGCATAGCCTGAACATACAGTACAAGGAGTGTGTGGGATGATAGCAACCCACAGGTGGAGATGGGAATGGACGGCCCACAACCACATGTGTGTGTACGGTGTTCACGTCCACGACACATGAGCATCTGACAGGCTAGCGTCACAGCTGTACAGGGTCGCATGCATATATGTTCAGCAACATCCCTGTATGTCCCACCACTGGCCCGTGGACCGATGGACACCAACCAAATGTGCAGATATGAGATGTGCACAGCACATCACAGATGCCTACCGTAGAACAGGCCTACCATGTAGACATGTGCACAGTAGGTCTGCGCCACCTGCAGTCAAACACGTTAGGTGCCAAACCACACCAATAGTCCAGGCAATGACACAGATGGACGTGCATGCCTCTGTGTATGTATGTCTGTGAATGGCTCCGGCATAGCAATATAGCTGTGTCACCGTTGTGAACAACAATATGAATGGGTTGTATGTGTGATGGGTGCATCATATGTGTATGGTCAGATCGGCGATACCATCAGTGGGCCTGCTATGTGAACATCCCTGTCCCCATACATGGATACCTCTGCTGAGGCCAACACCACATTCACACAGGGAGGGATGGCGGTGTGTAGTGCAGCAGCAGACATGTGGGTGGCAGCGGGCAATGGATGTACACATATGTGTTACCCACATCAGTTCAGGCAGCCATCCATGTGCATGGGATAGCGGTGTGTGTACACATACAGCACTGTGTCGATCAACATCCCAGCACATAGCACCTGCCAGGGCTACAGTGTATGTATGGATGTGTGATACCTGCATGCACCACACACACCCTCAACAAGCAGCGTACAGCATACCTCGCTGGAGGACAGTGTCCACACCATGGTGATAAACATGTTGAATGTCCATATTCACACAGCTATGACATATGCAATGGACAGCCACCCTGCCAATACCGTCAGCCCCGGGTGGGTCACACCCAGTGCCATGTATGTGGCATACCCTGCCATATCATGCAGAGCTGACCAGCAAGGCTGCATGAGCTATCACAGTCCCACATGGTGCAATGGACAAAAGGCACTCTCACTATCAACCATACACAGTAGTAATGTGGCAGTGATGCACCCTGTCATGTTACAGGTGCTGTGTGACGCTCTGCACAATGTGTGTGTGTACATGCTATGCATGGCCTTTCCTGCTAATGTGTCATGGTTACACATTGCTCCATGTCTATCACATACGTAACACAGGTGAGCTGTGGCAAGTTGTCCAGCACCGGTACAGTGCTGTGTGGAAGTACATGGCACAACACATGCATGTGCAGGTGTCCATGTGTATGTGTACAGTGCCGCTGCTGACGTTCACAATGGACACAGACGTGATGTGTACTGACATATACACAGCGTCCAGGTGAACAGTAGCACAGACGTCACATGGGGACTTATGCCAACTGATATGGACATAGGTGCAGCCAGGTACACATGTCCATGGCAGGCTAACATCTACATGGTGCATGCACAGTGTGATGGGGTGGCACACAGATATGATGTGACACCCAGTGCTCAATGGTGTGAAGCCACAACATCGGCTGTGTCACCGCCACGATGCCCTTCACAGATCACTGTGCAGATGTCGTACATGTCATAGCAATGTATTTCCAACAGTATGCCAGCACAGCAGTGTGAATGTGACCTGCCACCATCATTATGTCTTCCAGATAATGCCACGTTCGGCTTCCAACATTTAGCCGACAGGAGGAGGAGGTCATCATACCATACCTCCAGAGTAACTACAACGCCCTGTTTAGCCATGTGCCACAGCAGGCACAGGAACGGCAGGAGATGTGGGAGGAGATGTGCAGGAGGGTGAACAGCGTGGGCGGAAACAACCGCAGCTACCAACAAATCCGCAGGCACTGCACAGACCTGATCCGGCATGCAAGACAGCGTGCGCTGCAATCGCCAGGCAACAGCGTGGGACAGGTGGTGGGCCACCAACACAGCCACCACTCACAGCTACGGAGGAGCTCCTGGCCAGTCTGGGGACACCCACGGAACAACACGCAGAACCACTTGCGTCCATCGTGGAGGTGGGTGTCTCCCGAGCTATGAGCCTGGAGCCGCATGGTAAGTCAGTGTTGCATGTTTGTATGATAGGCGGCGTGGGTGTGGGTGTCATAGTACAACACATGATATAGCAATACATGCCAGGTATATGGCCACACAAGATGCAAACCATTGTATGCTATGTTGTGTTAGCAGACATGTGCATAGCACATGCTACCACACACATGCATGATGTGACATGCACAGTGCTGACCGTGGAGATAGTAATGGCTAATGTGTATACCTTAGTGTAATGCCTTTACAGGTACGTCTGGCGTGTCGCAAGGACAAGGGTCTGTTGCAGGTAAGTCTGTTGCTAGTCAAGCGCATGTTCTGCTGTATTGATATTTCCCATGTGTCTAGGCATGACATGCTCACCTGTGTGTGCCCCGTCACGGTATACAGCTCGCACCACCGACATACACACCACCCATGTACAGTAGATACACCCGTTACCGTAGAGTGGTATGACACCACACAACCTATTGGTGTGTTACGTGCATTCAGCTATGCATACAATGGTGTAGGTGTTACACAATGGCTGCATGTGTAGTATGCATTGGTATGCCAGTGCAGTATGCACACAGTACCACATAGTGAGCTGTGATCTGGCCAGAGCACAGGTGTTACCAATGTGACCCATGCCCCTGCATCGGTGCACACGTTGTGACATGGCGCATGCCATGTCCCATGCCCGTGGATGTCTGGCTGCAGCATTGTCACACCATGATATGACCTATGCACAACATAGCAGGCATCCACACTGTCAGCATATCCGTAGAGAATGTGACCGTCACACTAGTATGGGTGTATGTCACATGGGCCACCACAGGGCCGTGTGCACGATGTCTACCACACACAATTGTCAATGACTCAGACAGACAAGGCCATGGTTGATACCTACAGGCATGTTGCCACACAGCACATCCACAGTGGGTACTCACCGTTGCACCCTGTACACACATAGTGGGTTCATCACTGTAGTGGACCCCCTGGACATCTGATGTAGTACACCAGTGACATGGAATGCCTCTCCACAGCTACTACAGGTGCCTCCAATGTCCACCATATCGTGCTGCTGAGCAGCTGAACTGACTTACAGACATGGCAATGTAATGCGTCCAGGTCACGCATCGCACAGACACATAGCTGTGTCCTGCTACTGTGCAGTGGCACAGAGCCCGCACTACACACCGTACAGCTATGCACACAGCTCACAGCAACCGTACCTGCACAGACATCACTGTTACACATACATTGTATCTGTACACTGTACACATAACACTGCACCGTGACAGCCATTGTGATGTGGTGCATGCGGTGGGACACCATCTTCACATGTCCACATGATACCGCACATGTTTGCGGTGTACATTACATAGTGTCGGCAGCCATGTGTACTCTCAACTTCGCCCGGCCACACGGTGTATCACGCTGATGCATGCAAACTACCATGAATGTGTGTACTGCATGCCTACTAAATGACACCTGCCTGTTGTACTGTCCCCACCAGGGCAGTGTACATACTGCCACTATGAATGTCTGGTCTGCATTCACTGGTCTGTGTTGTGTGAATGCTGCATGCCACCTGCATTATCACATGCATGCTGTGTGTGTGTGTGTGTGTGTGTGTGTGTGTGTGTGTGTGTGTGTGTGTGTGTGTGTGTGTGTGTGTGTGTGTGTGTGTGTGTGTGTCTGTATTGTAACCGATGGTATGTCTTTGTATTGACAGGTGCTGTAGGTGCGTTCCCCTCCTGCGGTCAATCTGATGCTAGTGTCCCCACAGATACTAGTGGTGATGACCATGTGCATGAGGCACAGGCAGGGTCGTCACAGGCAGAGTCTGTGCCACTGGAGAACATCACACATACGTCCCTGTCATCCCCGCACACGGTTCAGATGCCGACACATACCCCAACACCGTTGCCCATAGATGACGGTCAGTCAGCGTCTGTTGTCCCCGAGCAGGAATGTGTGGTGGCTGCAGAAGGTGTGGGTACACGCGATGTTGCCAGTGTAAGGACTGGTGCAGTGCCACGCAGGCATGTGGCAGGTACTGCTTTCGTGGGGGAGCACCGCTAGACATACACCTGCCGTACAGGGTGCAGCAGCTGGTATAACCAGACGCATGTTCCAGACTGTAATGGCGGCGCAGGCACGTGCCGAACGGCAGAACCAGGAAGGGCAGAGGCTGCAGAGGTCCGCAATCCGTACCCTAAATGACAACATCCAGGCATTGGCGAATGCACAACAGCATCTTGCCGATGTTCTGGATAGGAGATTGGGTGACATGGCTGGTCTCCTCGACCGAGGCTTGGCCATCCTTGTGCGTGCGCAGTTCGTGCAGGAACACCAGGTAGGGGTGAGGCATAGGGCACGTGGGCGTGTGCCAGCAACACCACCTGCTGCAGGTCAGCGTGTGCGTGCCACCTCCCATGCCCACCCAGACAGTGCTGGTAGCAGTAGCACTGCAGCTGCTACTACACCATCCACACCAGGACAGAGCAGGCCACGTGGACGTGGCCCTGGACGGCCCCGTCGTGGGCACGTTTCCAGCGGACATGTGACATCGGAGAGTGGACAGTCCGTACCTCCACCCGGTCGTGCCGTGCGACCCCAGGCAGGCGCGGGTCACGTCGCCGCCGGCAGCCACAGTGAGCCGTAACACCTGCACTGTACAGTCAGGGGCTGCCAAGCATACCCCGTGTAGGCATCACAGATGACTGAACTGTGTACACACACACCCACACACAGCAGACACAACTGTAGGGCTCCACCACACCCACATGCAATCTACATAGTCATGCCCACTCAATGCACTGGCCCTTACACACACACATGATGTCATCCATTGGTACAGCCCATGCCTGTGGCACACATATCACCCTGTGCATATGATGAAGTCTCTGCCGCATAACTGTGAGCCACACCATCAATGCGCGGTTAAGCTAACATATTCTGATGCACAGGGTGGACACGATAGTGAGAGGTGTATGTGATACCTGTGTCCGCATAGTGCGTGATGTGTATGTTGTGGTGTGTGTGTATGGCTGGTGACAGGTGTGTATGTGATGTGGGTTGTGCACGGACATCATGCAGCAGACATACCATGCAGGACAGGTGCAGCATTCATTGATATGTGTACACAGTATGTGTGGTGGTTACATGTGTAGCACCATGTCGGTGCAGTTAACCCGTATGATACTGATGGTGTACTTGCGTGCCTACTGGGAGCACTGTAATTAGTTCCCCACGTGTAGTCGTGGGGTACCCACAGGCATGTCTGGCAAAATCAGCATAGCACAGTTACCCACATCCGGCATGGATACATAGGTACATAGGCACATGACCGTAACAGGATATGTGCCCTACGACATGTGTGGACCTAGCATGACTGTGTGTGGCGTCTAACACCCCTCAGGATGGGGATGCCATATCCATCAGTCCCCAGTCCCTGGTCTAGCAGTGACACACAGAGGTTGCCTGGCGCATAACTATCGTCACACATCCACCGTCATTAGCAGTCCTGGACAAAGGCAGTCAGGGCCTTTCCTTCACATGGCCTGGCACTCCTCCCGTGTTGTAGGGGTGTCTGGCCGTTAACCCTGTTCCCCCAGCACGTCCCACTCATCTTTGTGTTGAGGTGTCTGACAGTCGCTTCTGTGCCCGTGTTTGCATGGAGCCTGGGAGGTGGAATGTGCCCATGTCACCCAGGTCAGACATGGCCGTGTATGTCAGGCACAGATCACCATGGAGCAGCTGTGCTGTGAAGATCCACAGCCGGTGTCCCCTTGGCCGTGCAGCTTGTGACACATGTCCTAGCACCGTCATCCCCGTCTTGTGGAACATTTGCGGTCCTTCCGAGTGCTGCAGGCGTCAGGTTAGCTACAGGCCACATGTGCCATTATGCGCAGTCATTGCTCTGGTGTGTGATGTGTACAGGGTACAATGAACACCCTGATGTGGTTGCCATTCCATCCAGACCAGGAGGCCACAATGGAATGTCTTCACACCCACATTGCCATTGTGTGTGTTGACAGAGGTTGCCGACAGGTGTGGTAGCCATTTCCCTGAACATGTCCACCATCTTTAATGGCGTACCACCTACATGTGACATTGGGACGAACATGTCCTTCACACTGGGTAGGGCTGCACCTTCTCTGGCATTTAGTAGCAGGCCATGGCTCTGGCACCAGTCATCCATGTCTATGGCGCCCTAGGTGGATGTCCGTGTAACATGGGGTGTTGGGTATGTTGGCGGTGCGTAGTCATCTGCATACCTTGTCTGCTACAATCCCCTATGATTGCATGCACACTGGAAGGTCGGATGCCATATGGCAGGGGCACAGGAGTGAGCCCTGTGGGCCTCCACTGGGTCCAGATATGAGTGTGACAAGGCACCTTGAGCACCAACCCTGTGTGGTGTGACCTCCAACCTGTCTGAGAAGCATCAGGTGACATATGTCCCCACATGTATGCTGGCGAGCCTTTCCATGGGTCCCATGTGTAGTGTGCTCTGAGCGCTCCCACCAGGTCATGGTACTGTGTGCAAACCCACGTATCCCCATCAATGGCCTTGGTGACCACTCCAGACTGGGCGAGCAGGTTCGGGAGGCAGGATCCGCCCTTGACTATGTAGTTGTGGGTATGTTCGGTATTGGCTGTACACGCTATCTGTAACCATGGCCACCTGTATGGACCTCCACACAGCTTTGCAGACAACACTTGTCAAGCGTATAGGGTGTGGCTGTTGACAGTCCATAGGAGCACTACCCTGGCATAGTGGGACCACAGATGCCATATGGCATCCATTGGGGACATAGCCCATAGTAAGGCTAACATGACACAGTGGCGCATGTGTGGGCGAGGGCCTCAATGAGGATGGGTAGCACACAGCCAGGGACACCATCGGTGCCCATTGCTGGCGTGTCAACCGCCATAGAGATATGGGATCACTCCAGGCCATATGACATGTTTGGGAGGATACACTCTGGTGGGATGGATATGTTCCCTCTTGGGGGCGATGTATGCATGGAACATGTCCTGTGGTTTGCAGACAATGTCTGTGCGTGCAGTGACTGTTGTACCATTCTGGACCATTTCAGGCAAGTCTGTGTGCCCCCAACCATGTCCTTACCACAGTTAGGGAAGGCCCTGTGGTTGTCTCATGTGCCCTCTGCAGTACCACTCCCACAAGCGGACCTGGATGATGGTATGTGGGGCCGTATGGTGGCGCTGGTATGAATGGGTGATGGTTTCCCTGGTACTGTCATTGCCCTGCCATGTATTAGCCTCAACTGTTGATGTACAGGTAGTCAGTGGCTGCGGTCCACCACACCATGTGCCTACCTGTGGTGGACAAGGTCCTGATGTCATCATGTTTGCCTGTTGCAGACATGCATGTGGAGTGGTCGGGGAAGGCATTCGTTGGCGTTTGCGGTCTGGCCTCTGTTCAACACTGGCATGGAGGACTTGTAGGGTACCACACCGGTCGTATGATGTGTGTGGTTTTCTGTGGAGAGGTCATCACTGAGGTCCCCATGCTGGTGTTGGTTACAGTGAGTGGATGACCAGTGGATCCACTACACGGTCTTGCATCACCATTGAGGGCTGTACATCCTGTGTGGGGCATATCCTCACCATGCGTGATGGGCAGAACTGTCAGACATCCCCCCCTAGTATGTATGGTGCATGGCTGTTTAACAGTGGCCAGGTGTGTGAACACCTGGGACTGCTGGCGTACTGTGTTGTGCCATGGGTAATGTTCCCAGGCTATGTATGGGTGGTTCATGTCACCCAATACGGTGCTGTTGTGAGAGCATGCCCACTCACCAGTGTCCTCAGGACATCTGTGAAGGTATCCTGTGTTTGGGAGGGTTGTCTGTAGCATGCAACAAACTGTAGGCCAGTCCTACACATGGTTAATTGCACCTAGATATTCCCGCAGCAGCGCCACGTCTGTGGCATGGCGGGTTGCTGTTGTGTGGCGGACACACAGGATGGTCCGCATTCCGCCACCCATGCCGTCGCACCATGTGTATGCATGTCTGATCTGTGCCGACTCTAAGTGTCTGAGCATGCCCAGTAGGCAGCTGTGTAGATAGACACACAGCACAGTGCACACCGCGCCCGTCTGCAGTTATACCCCGGTGCATGCCTGTATCCCCTATAGCGGCCACGTCTGTGGCATGGCCAGGTTTCTGTTGTGTGGCTGGACACACACGACGGTCCACATTCCGCCACCCATGCCGTCGCAACATGTGTATGCATGTCTGCCCTGTGCGAGTCTAAGTGTCTGAGCATGCCCAGTATGCAGTGATGTACTGATCAGTAGTTACTTGTTATTCTCGACTGCAGCACTAACGTGTTAGTGTACGGCGACCTTGGGATGGTAACAGACTGCGTGACTGCGCACTCTGTCCGAACACCCGATCGGGCGCATTGCCTCTGCAAATGATACCACTCACGTAGGGGTATGCCTCCTGACAGCGCTCTGCTCAGTAAACTTGGTAGCGTTCTGTAAATGCTTCATACTGTAGTGTGTTCATGTAGATAGGCGTAGGTTCGTCCCCCGTCCCTTCCGTGTGTGTGTGTGTGTGTGTGTGTGTGTGTGTGTGTGTGTGTGTGTGTGTGTGTGTGTGTGTGTCTCTGTGTGTGTGTGTGTTTCCAGCTGCCTCTGCGACTGATTATGCTTTTAGACGCTCCGCAACACATGCCTTGGCTATTGCCAACTATTGTCTTGCGGGTGACGTCAGCAGCCTACAAGTATGCCTGTGACAGCGCTCTGTTTAGTAAACTCGGTAGCGCGTTCTGTAAATGCTTCATACAGTAGTGTGTTCATGTAGATAGTCGTAGGTTCGTCCCCCGTCCCTTCCGTGTGTGTGTGTCTCTGTGTGTGTGTGTTTCCAGCTGCCTCTGCGACTGATTATGCTTTTAGGCGCTCCGCAACACATGCCTTGGCTATTGCCAACTATTGTCTTCGGGTGGCGTCAGCAGCCTACAAGTATGCCTGTGACAGCGCTCTGTTTAGTAAACTTCGGTAGCGCGTTCTGTAAATGCTTCATACAGTAGTGTGTTCATGTAGATAGTCGTAGGTTCGTCCCCGTCCCTTCCGTGTGTGTGTGTCTCTGTGTGTGTGTGTTTCCAGCTGCCTCTGCGACTGATTATGCTTTTAGACGCTCCGCAACACATGCCTTGGCTATTGCCAACTATTGTCTTCGCGGGTGGCGTCAGCAGCCTACAAGTATGCCTGTGACAGCGCTCTGTTTAGTAAACTTCGGTGGCAGCGTGCTGTAAATGCTTCATACAGTAGTGTGTTCATGTAGATAGTCGTAGGTTCGTCCCCGTCCCTTCCGTGTGTGTGTGTCTCTGTGTGTGTGTGTTTCCAGCTGCCTCTGCGACTGATTATGCTTTTAGGCGCTCCGCAACACATGCCTTGGCTATTTCCAAATATTGTCTTGCGGTGGCGTCAGCAGCCTACATGTATGCCTCTGACAGCGCTCACGTCAGTTACCTCGGTAGGGCGTTGTGTAAATGCTTCATACTGTACTGAGTTCATGAAAATAGGCGTAGGTTCAGCTCCCGTCCCTTCCGTGTGTGTGTGTGTTTCCGTTGCTTTCGAAAATACAACTGAATAAGCAAATTGTTAAAGTGTTCACAATCAACAGTGTGATATTTAAAATCATGTTAAGACTCACATTGTTGATTGTGAACGATTAGGCTATAGCATTTTTCCTGCACCGTTGTGGAAACAACGAAGCGTTGCATGTTTTAATGAACTGTTTAAATGTTCACGAAGACTTGTGTTGTGTCGAACTACGGGGACTATTCTTGCTGCAGGTTGCTGGTTTGTTTGTGTTTCATAGTACAATATCATGTAATAAGTGTGTTCATAGTATGCTTTCTGTGATGTTGACATGTGTGTGTCGTTAGCAATGCGTCTCTGCTTTCTATGCTGTGGCTACATCTCCATTGCTCGCATAGAAAGTGACAAATGGAAGTGTAAGGGTGGACATTTAAAGCCTGGATACTTCCATGTTATGTGTAAGTCTCCAGGGCCAGCGGGTGATAAGCGCATACATGTCTATGAAGTACCTTTGGATACCATATCGACCTGTCGTGGACGAAATGTTTATGTTGACTGTTCCATCTACCTATGTGTGACATGGTTTGTGGCCATAGGGTGCCAGCAAGTCTTCCCTGTTCATTGGGTGTTTGCCATGGTGTATTGACATCAATCCTATTAATTCACGAAGGATGTCTTTCTTTGGTGTCAACGCCATAGTTTGACCATCCTATGTCATTCCCAGCAGGCGTGGAGATTGTGCCATTGGTATCTTTACACAGGTGACCCATCTGTTCCACTGTATGGGCGTGTGATCCCCATAGATGTGCTGGCACATGGGTGTTGTACGCGGTATCTGCCCAGCGGTCTTTCTTTGAATGGGGAGTGTGTACTGTACACGTATCTGTATTCCCTGGGTTATGCCTTGCAACAGCTGTGGGATTCCCCAGGTTTGCAGCTATGGGTGCCATCTTGGCTGCGTTTGTCCATCCATGGGAACTGCCTACTGGACACTAGTATCGGGCTGTCAACACTTCACAGCTGCATTCTCCATTTCCGGTGGGTGATCGGTATTAGTATTGCGGAGTGCGCATATGCCATAGCCACGTCCGCACAGCGGGGCGATGAATCATCTGCCAATCCACACCGACACCCATATTTGCATACCCACGATCCCATGTCTGCAACCCTCGACAGTACCCTTGCACACCCTTCATGTGTGCGGAAATGGGATGTGAGCGTGCGTGTATGGGCGCAGCAGCCTGGGGAGTCCTATTCATATGTCCTGCATTTCATGGGCGGCTGTCATCACCCTTGAAGGCGCTTGTGGTGCATATATCTACCTGTGCGTAGTCACGGCTGTCACCTCTTCGGTTCACACTATGTTGCCCACACTTACTTAAGGAGTAATTTTGGGTCCTGCAATGGACACCGATGTGCATATGTAAAGTTTAGAACATGTTGGACTGTGTCCATTCGGCCAGTGGGTTTGACTGCCGCCGTATGTTCCCCATTCCGGATGTCTGTCCGCCTACCCATATTATGTAGTGCTTTCGTAACCCGTGTCCTTCCACAATTTACCCATAGGGTGTTACTGTAGTCCTGCAGGTTGGCAACTGCTTTAGATAATCCTCACAGGTACCATTGTGAACTATCCGCCACTGTATTGTCAGTATAACACAGCGGTACATGTAGAACCTATTTATTCATGACAGTATGTCGGTTATGTGTGGGAGCACCATATTTTAGCGATAGTATGACCTTCCTAGTTGACGTTGTTGGTGTGCCATTAATATGTGTTCCACAGGTGCAGGTATGTTCCGCAGAGTGGAAGCGGGTGATCCCCATACTTGATAGCACCTTCGCTGCTGTATGCGCTGGGATTACGCGGCAGGATGGATGTCTACGGGTGTATCTACTGCTGTTTCCATCTTTATGTCCTGTGTCATGCCCTACTACGGCTGTGTGATTCCACCAGGTTTGCTATTATGGGTGCCATCTTGTCCGTGCGTTTGTCCATCCTTGGGTAATGCCTACTGGACACTGATGTAGGGCTGAACACATTTCACACATGCCTTTAGCATTACCCTATGGATGCTTTGCATCCTTACTGGGACTAAGGCCGTCCTGTACCGCAGCCCTCCCGCAGGCGGGACAGCGGATTATCTGCCAAACAACACGAGCCCCATTTTGCATACCCAGGATACCATGGCTGCAACCCCCGATGCGCATGACACATCCTTCATGTGTGCGGAACTGGGATATGGGCGCATGTATGGACACGGCAGTCTGGGGACCTCTGTTCATATGTCCTGCATGTCATGGGCAGGTATCATCAACCTTAAACACGCTGGTGGTGCATATGTCTAGCTGTGCCGTAGTCACGGTTATTACTCTGATTGGCGATCCGATGGATAGCAGACAAGGCAAGCGTCGTAATTTTGGAGTCCTACAATGGACACCGATGTGCATTGTAAAGTGTAGAGCGTGTTTGACTGTCCCCATCTGGCCAGTGGTATTGACTGCCGCTGTATGTTCCCCAGTCGTGGATGTCTGCTTGACTACCCATCGTTTGTATGACATGGCCTATCTATATCCACGTGCCAGTATGCGGAAATACAGCAAACCTTGCGTCCTGCCCATCTTCATAAGCGACATTATGGAACATATATCGGCAAAACAGACACTGTCAAATCGATAGACTCCACAGTGAAAGGATACTGAGCTCTCTCACCTACTAACATGGGGCATCGTCGAGATGCGGAATGCATGACATAGCCGTCCCTTATACACTTCCTTCAGAGTCGGTTTAAAGCGAAATAATCAATAAACCTGCTCATAGTTAGGTGGACAGTGCTCCAAGTCTTGATTATAACGTGACATATACATATCAGTGTTGCATGCCTTACTTCATGGAAACAATAATCACGGCAACAATGTGTTAATATATATACAATATTGGTAAATACAATCAGTATCCGGACACATAGTTGATAATTGTTGTGAGTGCACCTTAGAATGTAGTGTGTTGATCAGGTTATTGTATATCAATGTGTATAATAGTAGCATTACGATAACAAAGCATGGAATCAATAAGTACTATTTAAGCATATATTTGACAATTATGAATGTAAGCGTGTGGAGGAGACATCCGTAACCTTCCCTGTTTCCACTGGATCACACACGCACACTTTCGCATGTCCGGATTGTGGGTTCTGGCGCTTTTATGCATATCCGTAGTCCGTTTATATATGTTTACAGTGTCTGTGTGGTTACGTGTTTTCGTTACTTGTGACTATTCGGTAACATATGTCTGATCCGGTTGGCGGACGTGTGCAGAAAGCACTTACAGCTTTATATATGTAACAGTCTTTGCAGCATGGGCGCTTTATTACGCGTGCACATCTATATGTTCTATAGTCGTAATTCAAGCGTGACTGCATTCACGTTTGGCGGTTACTGTGACCAGTGCACGTTAGCTGTTCGTTGTCATTAATATGCGTACCCATGGTACCTATGTACATTTACATATCCCCCGCACACATACGTCACAGGCATCCATTCTCCTGCTGGGAAAGGTGCGGTACTGCATGTTGAACATTCCTAATTCCCCTCGCTCATGGCCCAGGATGCATATGTCGTCACCGCAGGGCTGTTCAGCTGACAGCTGCTTATATCCCATACGCGTACAGCTCTCCGATTGTCAGGGTGTTGGTGTGGTGCTTTGAGTTTGGTCTTGGCCGCCCACTGCGGACTGCCCTGACCCTGTCGAATGTTAGATGAGTCACATGGGCGCGTTTGTCCGTGTCCATGGTACCATGTCATGGCCCCAATTATTACGTAACCGTGTCATCGATTGGCGGTGTACCCGTTGTAGATCTCGTTATACTAATTGCACGGTCTGCTCGAACTGACAAACTTCCATTAGTACCCCTCCGTATGCATGGCCTGCGTCGCAATATTACAAGGGTTTAACATTGCGTGGCGACTTTCACTGAGCCACAGACATGTCCGTTGCTTTGTTTGGCCGGTTCGCTGTGCTACACACATTTAACATGGCGTAACAGGTTGAACAGCTCGAACACGAGGACATCGGGTTGTCCGTCTATGACTATTATTGAATGTCTCTGTGGAGTTTGTTTCACAAAGCGAGACAATGTCGGCATTGTTAGCGGACATCTCGCGCAATGCGTCCGCACCGCCCGGGTGGCGTATGTCTGCCTTTGGCGGCGAACAGGCATTATGCTGTGCCATTATGTCTGGGGATATATGGTTTCCTTACATAGATGATGTGCCATACTAGCAATGACCCTAGCAATGTCCCGCGTCTGGGTGTGGGTACTGCTGTATTACCCACGGGAAGAGTGGCCTTAGGGTAAGTGGTGACCTAGGCAGAAGTTGCCACCGATACATCATCCGCTACCCCCTCCTGGTCTACCTACACCAAATAGAGTCTGGAAAGGTGCCCGGTAGAGCAACACCCTAGGCGGCTACCTACTTGGCCTATGCCTAAGGCCGGCTATGTGTGTGGTCCCTTGGGCATCGGACTCGGGAACGTGCCACGTCTGCCGTGGGTATGTCCAGCATTACCCACATCCAGCCCCAAGGCAGTCAACACAGCATCCATGGGTCCACATGGTGTCCCAGCTGTGTACTCCAGGAACTCTATGGGAATTTAACCCACACTTAGGACAGCTGTTTAATCTTAGCCTCACCTCAGGATCGTGCCTGAGTAGTAGCACAAGCGACTGTAGTCACACTCCACATAGATGGTGCCTCCACTGACCCTGGTTATTACCATACCATTAGTTTGACAAGCCTTATCTGCAAAGCCATGGAGATGGATCATAATGGGACACATAGATAAAGACATAGGGGACCGCATACTTTGGATACAACCCAGTTTAGCTTGGTCAGAGTCAGATCATGCCCTTTACACGTGTTTCACTTTGTAGAATCAGTCACCAAGGCCATTGCTGAGGGTAAAGCAGTCCATACAGCCTACCTCAACCCGGCAGAGGCCTTGACACAATACCCCCTCGGGTATAATTGATAAACCCGTCATCTTGAATGTAGATCCATACATGCGCCATATGGGTTGCAAGCGGGCTAAGTCACAGAACACACATGGCCATAGTTGCTGGCGCCATGTCATACTCACAGCCAGTCACAGGTGGTGTCCCATGGGGCTCAGTCCTGGGTCCACTATTTCCAGCATCTCGTTTCCAATGTACCGCATACACAGGGGTTATGGGTGACAATGTTTGCAGATGACTGCAAACCGGGTGCCAAAGTCAGACACACATCTGACACAGATATCCTTCAGGAGTGCCTCACAGATGTGGATAAGTGGTACCAGAGACATGTCCTACAGCTAAATGCCAGGAAATGCATAGGCATACCGCCGGGAAGAACAAGGTTATCCGGAGCTACCATATAGGTGGCAATCCACTGAGCACAGAGGGCGTTACCAGTGATCTGGGGACACGTGTTGTTGTTAACCGTTCGTTAGACACACATGTTGCTAACATAGTTAGGTAGACCTTCCACATTGCCCACATCATCATGAAGGGATTCACATCTAGATCAGGGATGGTCATTGTCCCCTTGTACTCGTCACTCAATAGACCTATGATTGGGTACAATGCACCGTTCAGAATG
This sequence comes from Protopterus annectens, assembly GCF_019279795.1. Taxonomy (NCBI): domain Eukaryota; kingdom Metazoa; phylum Chordata; order Ceratodontiformes; family Protopteridae; genus Protopterus; species Protopterus annectens. The sequence continues at coordinate 1,703,227,672 of NC_056729.1, read as the reverse complement.
TATCTGACCCAACACCTGCAGCAGCTGGAAAGGCACCAACAGTTCTTCGACAAACAGATGCAGGGTCTCAGGTATATGTGTTATACTGACCGACTGAAAGAATTCCAGCTGTATACAGTTGCATACCACTTGCCCAGAGGTGACCCGTGTCTGGGATAGTCGGCTAAGTCGAACCCAGATCTGATGACTATGCTTCACGTAAATAAGTTAGATCCCTCAGAACCACAAGGGCAGCTGACGTACACCTTGACACTGTCATTAATCGAACATGTTGTTGGGACGGATTCATCACCCAGACACTCACTATGCTGTGGAGCGACATCCCAGTACATGTGAGGGCAAGCACCTCGCTGGCCTTGTGTTAGTATTTACACATGGATGTCTGAATTGATTTATTTAAGTAACCTTCTAAATGAATATTTACATTAGCACATTGTGAATCTTTACATTTCGTTGGTCTATTTTACAGTAGTCATAATCATACGGTTTATGTGTATATATTATGGTTCATTTATATTACTAGGTGTCTGCAGTTCTGTTAATATATTGGCACAATCCGTAGGACATATATATGTATCTTACACAGTCAGACATTTGGAAAACATTTTATGTTGGTTCATGTTTCATATATGTACATATATTTCTATTTTCCGATGAAGACTGTACCTTCGAAGCAATGTCTGATGTCCTCACTGTGTGGGATCTGTAACCCAAGTAAGGTTTGTTCGCTTGTCTGCCTTTAAGGCATGTAATTAGTACCTAGCACATCTAATGTACTGACCAATTAATGCTTGTAAATGTAGTAGGTTGGACTGCATTGTATGTAGTCTGAATAAGTCTGCTTATGAAGCAGGCGAAGTGGGCTCAATAGACTATGGTGACTGCCTTTAATTCTTGGTGTGCTCTGGTTGGTCACTGGCGGTCCCTACAGTACCTCGTCTTTGCTTTGGACTTCATCGGCTGGTTGTCTGTGTTTGTTGTATGGGGAATGTCAACTGTAGTCCCTATGTGTATGACTTGTGTAATGCCTTACTACGGCAGTGTAATTCCACGGGTTTGCAGTTATGGGTGCCATCTTAGTCATCGCTTGTCCATCCATGTGAATTGCCTACTATACACTGGTATAGGGCTGTACACATTTCACACCTGCATTTTGCATTCCCGGAGTATGGTGTGCATTATTAGCGGAGAGTGGCGCATGTGCTACGCTGCGTCCCTCCCAGGCGGGACAAAGGATTGCCTGCGAAACAACACGAGGCCAGATTCTACATACCCAGACTCCCTTGACTGCAACAGTGGACAGTACCCATTACACATCCTTCACGTGCGCTGGACTGTGATGTGGGGGCAGCTGCATGGTCCCGATGCCGTGGGTCTCTCTGAGCGGGTGTGCTGGGGTTCATGGGCAGCTATCATCAACATTGAACAGCTTGCGTGCATATGTGTACCTGTGGCGTGGTGACGACAATTAGATCACATGAGTAATGCAGGAAGCTAGCAGGCATTCTCTGAACAGAATTTTTGGGTCCTACAATGGACACCGATGTGCATATGTCAAGTTAGATGTTGCTGGACTGTGTCCACCTGCCCAGTGCTTTTCACTGCTGGTGTATGTTCCCCAATCGCGGATGTCTGTTTGACTACCCATTCCACATGGTGCTACATAACCAGCTGATTTAGTACTGTGAACAAATTACATACATCCAAAGATGCTGGTTAGCAACTGCTTCATATAAACCTCAGACATCCCAATGGGACATATCCGTCACTATATTTCCAATATAACACCACCAGAACATGTTGCTTACCTATGCATTCATTTAACCATGTTGTCTTCATAGGTGGGAATGCCATAGTTTACATATCCTACTTGGCGTTGTGTGTGTGCCATTAGTCTGTGTGCGACAGGTGGCAGATCTGTTCCGCTGTACGGTGGCGGGTGCTGCTCAGTCTGTTGCTGGCAGATTGAGTGCTGTGTGCGCCCGGTGTTGGCACGACAGTCCGGCTTTGTATGTGGAATGTCAACTGTAGTCCCTATGTGTATTTCCTGTGTTATGCCTTCCAGCGGCTATGTCATTTACCGGGTTTGCAGTTGTGGGTGCCATCCTGGCCATACGGTGTCCATCCATGACAATTGCCTACTGGACACTAGTATAGGGCTGTACACATTACACACCTACATTTAGCATTCTCCGGGTATGGTTTGCATTATTAGCGGAGAGTAAGGCAGGTGATACGCACATCCCTCCCAGGCGGGAGAAAGGATTGCCTGCGAAACAACACCGAGCACAGAGTCTACATACCCAGAATCCCTTGACTGCAACAATTGACAGTACCCATTACACATCCGTCATGTGTGCGGGACTGTGATGTGGGCGCTGTTCTATGGACCGGTACCCTGGGTATTTCTGTGCATCTGTGCTGCATGACATGGACAGCTATCAGCAACATTAAACACGCTTGCGGTGCATATGTGTACCTGTGACTACAATGAGTTCAGTTAGTTGATTAAATAAGGCGGCATTCCTGTCTTTAGACAAATTTTTGGGTCCTACAATGGACACCACTGTGCATATGTAAAGTGTAGAGCTTGTCGGACTGTGTCCTTGTGAGCACTGGGTTTCACTGATACTGTGTGTTCAGGAATCGCGGATGTCTGTTTGACCACCCATTCCACATGGTGCTACATAACCAGGTGATTTAGTACTGTGGACATATGACATACATCCAATGATGCTGGTTAGCAAATGCTCCATATAAACCGCAGGCGTCCCAATGGGACATATCCGTCACTGTATTTCCAATATAACACCACGGAACATGTTGATTACCCATGTATTCATTTAACCATGTTGTCTTCATAGGTGGGAATGCCATATTTTACATATCCTACCTGGCGTTGTGTGTGTGGCATTAGTATGTGTGCCACAGGTCGCACATCTGTTCCGCTGTCGGTGGCGGGTGCTCCTCAGTCTGTTGCTGGCAGACTGAGTGCTGTATCTTGCCCGGTGTTGTACGAGGTCCGGCTTTGTATGTGGAATGTCAACTGTAGTCCCTATGTGTATTTCCTGTGTTATGCCTTACAGCGGCTATGTCATGTACCGGGTTTGCAGTTGTGGGTGCCATCCTGGCCATACGGTGTCCATCCATGACAATTGCCTACTGGACACTAGTATAGGGCTGTACACATTCCACACCTACATTTAGCATTCTCCGGGTATGGTTTGCATTATTAGCGGAGAGTAAGGCAGGTGCTACGCACATCCCTCCCAGGCGGGAGAAAGGATTGCCTGCGAAACAACACCGAGCACGAGCACAGAGTCTACATACCCAGAATCCCTTGACTGCAACAACTGACAGTACCCATTACACATCCGTCATGTGTGCGGGACTGTGATGTGGACGCAGTTCTATGGACCAGGTACCCTGGGTATTTCTGTGCATCTGTGCTGCATTACATGGACAGCTATCAGCAACATTAAACACGCTTGCGGTGCATATGTGTACCTGTGTCGACAATGAGTTCAATTAAGTGTTGAAAGAAGGCGGCATTCCTGTCTTTAGACAAATTTTTGGGTCCTACAATGGACAACACTGTGCATATGTAAAGTTTAGAGCTTGTCGGACTGTGTCCTTGTGAGCAGTGGGTTTCACTGATACTGTGTGTTCAGCAATCGCGGATGTCTGTTGGACTACCCATTCCACATGGTGCTACATAACCAGGTGATCTACTACTGTGGACAAATGACATACATCCAAAGATGCTGGTTAGCAACTGCTTCATATTAACCGCAGACATCCCAATGGGACATATCCGTCACTGTATTTCCAATATAACACCACGGGAACATGTTGCTTACCTATGCATTCATTTAACCATGTTGTCTTCATAGGTGGGAATGCCATAGTTTACATATCCTACTTGACGTTGTGTGTGTGCCATTAGTATGTGTTCCACAGGTCGCACATCTGTTCCGCTGTGCGGTGGCGGGTGCTCCTCAGTCTGTTGCTGGCAGACTGAGTGCTGTATCTGCCGGTGTTGTACGAGGGTCCGGCTTTGTATGTGGAATGTCAACTGTAGTCCCTATGTGTATTTCCTGTGTTATGCCTTACAGCGGCTATGTCATTTACCGGGTTTGCAGTTGTGGGTGCCATCCTGGCCATACGGGTGTCCATCCATGACAATTGCCTACTGGACACTAGTATAGGGCTGTACACATTCCACACCTACATTTAGCATTCTCCGGGTATGGTTTGCATTATTAGCGGAGTAAGGCAGGTGCTACGCACACATCCCTCCCAGGCGGGAGAAAGGATTGCCTGCTTGAAACAACACCGAGCACAGCGTCTACATACCCAGAATCCCTTGACTGCAACAATTGACAGTACCCATTACACATCCGTCATGTGTGCGGAACTGTGATGTGGCCGCAGTTCTATGGACCGGTACGCTGGGTGTTCCTGTGCATCTGTGCTGCGTTACATGGACAGCTATCAGCAACGTTAAACACGCTTGCGGTGCATATGTGTACCTGTGGCGACAATGATTTCAGATGCGCATTGAAATAACACATTATTCGATTCTTTCCACAATTTTTGGGTCCTACAATGGACACCACTGTGCATATGTAAAGTGTAGAGCTTGTCGGACTGTGTCCTTGTGAGCAGTGGGTTTCACTGATGCTGTGTGTTCAGCAATCGTGTATGTGTGCTTGACTACCCATACTGTGTTGTGCTACAGGAACCATGTCTTCCGACACCAGAAACCAATGCTATACATCCAATGTTGCAGGTTAACAACCACTTTCATACCATACCCAGAGGTCACGATTGGGAGGTATTGCCACTTTATTATCGGAACAACACCACCAGACTGTGTACATCATGGGAACTTTAGGCCAGTCTTACAGGCCATTTCCAATTGTAATTGGCAGACACATGTCAATACATGTATGATAACACATATTGTCATGCAGAAGTTGATCTATGTTATTTGGACATTGGCTTCTGCTTTTGGCATCCGTTGCTGTGAGTGTTGCCAGTTACCATACACATTGCTTGCTCAGAGGCAGACTACACAATACTGCGCAGTACTGTGGTCTCCTTTAAGGACCCTGAGCCAGTGGTCGATGAATGCGGCAGCCACTGCATCAATCACATTGCCATCTACCAGTACCTACAGGACTGCATGAGCCAGTCATTCACTTACCCAACTGTGGTTCACTGTACCAATGCCAAGCATCCAGTGTGGTGTACCCCAGCCATACACAAAATGTACAACACGAGGAGGTGGCTACTACAAGGTGGAGCAGACACCTTGTGAGGTGTGACACCCTTGGTCATCATATGTGTAGACTTACACACTGTCATGAAATAGTCAGGGCACATTCCACAGATATACCTACATGGACCTGGCTAACAATCATACCACCTTCAGTTGCTATGCTGGACACCTGGGAGCTCAGTCCCACATATGCTCTGACTGGGTTCACATAGAGGTGGGGTTTACTCAACATACACACATTGCCAACATACAGGCTGACAAGTCCAGTGAGGACATCTCCACACCCTCCCCACACATGAGGAGATGTGTGTACCACTGGTTTGTGGTCACCTAATGTTCTGTGACACACAGGTGGGACATGCTCTCTCAGGGTAGTGGACATAGCATCGATGAGACCAGCTGGTGACTCCGCTGTGTACTCCACTATCTCGGTTATGAATTGGACCCACAGTTAGGACAGCTATTTCTTTGTAGCCTCACCTCAGGTAGGGTACCCAGGTTGTGTCACATGGCAGCTGTAGTCCCACGTCAGAAGGCCAATACCTCCACTGAGGCTGGTTATTACTGTCCCATTACCCTGAGGAGACCTATCTGCAAAGACATGGGGAGGGATCATACTGTGGCTCGTACATGACTGCATAGGGGACATACTTACTTTGCCTCACACACGGTTTGTCTTGTTCAGGGGCGGTTCATGCCTTTAAAGCATGGTTGACATTTTCAGGACAGTCGCCGAGGCCACTGATGGGGTGTTGCAGTCCATACAGCCTACCTCGACCTGGCAAAGCCCTTCATCACATTACCCCCTCAGGTATCGTTGATAAACCCATTGGCTGGGATGTGAACACGCACATCACAGAATGTGTTGTAAACTGTCTATGTGACACAACCCACACGGTCATAGTTGCTGGCAGCATATCAGACCTACTGCCTGTCAGAAGTGGTGTCCCATGGGGCCCTTCCATGTGTGCACTCCTGTCATACACCTACATCTTCACGGTACAGGCACACACAGGGGTGCTATGGGCAACAGTGTTTGTAGATGACTGCAAAACAGGTGCCATAGTGGGACAGACATCTGACACAGATATCCTTCGAAGGGGCCTCCCAGGTATGCATATCTGCTGTCAGGGACATGTCCCACAGCTAAATGCAACGTCATGCAACATCATACCTGTGGATGTAGGTCACCCCTGTCCAGCATATAGGTGGCTGTCCACTCAGCACAGGGGTGATTACCAGGAATCAGGGGACAGTGTTGGGCGGTCACCATTCATTCCACACACACGTTGCTATCGTGGTTGTGTGGGTCTTCTACATTGCCCACCTGTTGGTGCAGGGATTCACATCTACATCAGGCTAGGTCATTGTTCCCTTGTACCCATTCGTGTTACACCTATGATCTACTACATTGCCCCATTCAGACTGTATCTGACCATACACCTACAGCAGCTGGGAAGCCCACATAGGTTGATCGTTGTACAGATGCAGGATGACACCATTTTGTGTAATGCTGCCCCACATGTAGGACCCTGCCACATCCGTCACATACCTGCTGTTTGGTGTTGACCTGTGCCTGACATACAAGGCCATGTCAACCCATATGTCATGTGTATGCTTCACCTACTGTATCCGCATCCCTCAGAATCACTAGGGCAGGTGACATTTACCTTGTCACGGTCATTCATGGGATGTGTTTGGGTGACACATATATCACCCAGACAATCATTATGCTGTGGATCTACATCACAGTACATGTGAGACAGACATCCTTCCTAGCCTTGTTCGCAGCTATGTTGTCCATTGGATGGAGAATTGCAGGTATAGGCCAGGGATTACATCATTATCACTGCTTGGCGGAGATACAGCAATATCATGGGTATTTCATCTGAGGCACAGAAGGTTGGCAAAGTCATCCTAACTATGGTGTAGTATTATGGCTGGGCCTGGGACGATGGCCTACCCTGTACCTATGGGCGTGTGAACCTATATTCATAGTTTGTCACATGTACAATTGTCTATCCACTATAGTCTTTCGCCACTGTATATTTCTGTGGCACATGATTGTCCTCTGTATTACATGCAGGTATGCTGTGTGCGTTGCACATCGTCACAGTTGATGACAGTGTATCTGTGTCCCTAACACTGTGATACTGAGGACTACCACACATCCTTCACAGCATTACATGCATATGTCCATTCTATTCTTCTTTGGCCTATGGGGGGGGTGTTAAGGCAAACATTACTCAAGTCCCTGTTTGTGCATGCTTCATGTTGGTGTTTGACCAGGCTCCGTTGCAGTCATGTGTTGGACAGTAGTGTGTCTGTGTGTTTGCCATGTGTTTTTATTGCCAGTACATCTGTGGGAGGTGTAGTTGGCACATGTTCCTCTTTGCAGGGACACCCATCCTGGTGTTTGTGTCATGCATCTGCACTTGGCACGTGCCATATGTCCTGTACTATTCCCACAGTCGTGTATGCCTTCATGCACTACTACTGCGTGTTACTGGCTGTGTGTATGTGGTACACATGGACATTGTGATGTTTGTCTTGACCTATTCCAATGCTAGACCGTAAACATCTGTCAATTAAGTCTTTTAAATCAAACTGTAACACTCATTCGTATTTTCAACATGACACTCATTAACACAGGAAGCTGGGATTAATAACATTTTATTACTGTGCAGCAGGAGGCAAAGGAGTATGCAGTCAAAGTTTAGACATTTGTTCAACTCTATACATGTTACATCTGTATGAGCATTCTGTATACTATCATCTTTTGCACACATTAATGATGTTGTCAGTCACAAGGCATTTACATTGCTAGAGTACAGAACATTGTATTCCTACAACAGTGCTCAGGTAATGCTTATTACATGTTTTCCCATGAGGATAGCCCAACCTTGCAAGCCACATATTCAGTTAGACTGTACTTTGGTAAGTTCTGCTCTGACACGGTTCCAACACTGTTCATATTCAGTCCTCACTCCGTGTCCTACTAGGTTCCTGTGTCTCTCTGCTGAGCAGCTGTACTCTGTGTTACAGCTCACAAGCCTATCCTCCTCAGTAGAAGGATGACAGATATACCTGTACATACATGTATTATTCTGTAACCGAGCAGATGACTAATGCTGACTGACATACACCTGCTGCACTGGTTACTGCTAGGGTTAGGGTTCAATCACACTGCAGCTACACTACAAGCAATTACATGCATGAGAAGCTGTACTGCTATATTGTCAGGTAGAATAATATGCATTATACACTATTAGCTTCTAAAGTTGCACGTCATATTATGTTTAAATATGTATTTTGCTAACATTCTCCCTCCTTTGATTGCTTCTACTCTATCCAGAGACATATACAACATTATTTCATTCCTGGCGTCTTCCTCTGTGGAGCGTTTAACTAGGCAAGTAATTTGATGTACATTGCAAGTAGGATTGCATTTTCTATTGACAAATACCACTACAGGTCTTGATACATAGTCTCGGGTACAGGTATGTTGCCAGAGTCCTGACTAATACTTACATGCACAGTATCCCGCACTAGACACATGCTCCCAATATGAGCAGAACAACACAAATGGCAATCATGATATTCAGTATGACTGACCCCATCCACCCAATGGTTTGTGGAAATGGTTCGGCAGTGGGTTTGGGCCTGGTTCCGCCATGGATGACACCTGCTATATTACCTGTAGGTGGGCGTTGCTTTTGGTCTCTTCATGTGGTAGTTGGACACAGCGATCTTCTTCAGTAAGCGCGCATGTACCAATTCTCAGTGCCATGGTGCAGTCGTGCACTATTACATTTTGTGACACAACAGTTCTCATTGCATCCAGTTCATCAGTCACATGTTCAGGGCGGAAGTCACATTCATCCTTCCTCCGACAGTTTTGATAACTTCCTCTGTTCCCTGATTGATTTCACTACTCCAGAAGCTGGGGTGTTCCAGCCCAGGTTGTGGCAGCTGTCACTGAAGTCCATATGAATCGGTATTCCTTTATCTCTTGCAGAGGACTGACATGTCAGAACAGCTTCCATTTCACCCACTGGATTAGTAGGTTTCTCGACTGTGTTCCCAGTTCTTGAGCTATATGTGTTATAGTTAGTTTAGCACCCACAGGCAATTGTACAGTATGTCATGTGACTGGAGCCAGATAACCCAAATAACAACTGCGGACCAATTCCCAGGTAACCATTGCTATGCTTATTTCCCACAAACAACATAACTATATTCTACTTTATTACTGATGCGGGTTACCTCTGCATGTAACAAATTCCTGTCTCTAACAGAGGACTGTTTATACAATTCAGGATGTTTCTGCACATCCTTCAACATTGTTCTCATGATGTTTCAATACAAATTAGGAATGGTGCTACAAGTAGTACTGTGATCTTTGGCTGTTATATGACATTAAGTAAGACACAGTTATGTTACAAATACTCCCACCAACTGAAACTGTACCATGTTTATGATAACATACAATTCCTTTTTGTGTAACAGGTAAGTACATTGCCACGTTGTCCTGTGATCTCACAGAACCTGTATCAAAGTGTAGATATTCACAAGTCTCAATCTATCCCCAAGGGGACAACATGCATCGGAAGTCCTCCATATGATGTAGGTATGGCAGTACAAACACAGCAATTTAATGTGTTCCTAGTCTCTATATGCACCGCATCATGCCTAGGTATCTGTTGAAGTGTGGAAGACACTCTGTGGCCAGTTCATCACGTATCAGTATTTGTATCCGTGTAGTTATATGCAGGTAAGGTCCGGAAATTGTAGCGTAAACACAAACATGGTTAATAGGTGTATAATCATTAGGACAGCAAACATAAATGTCTTTGGGGTTGCTTTGTATTGTTATACAGTCTTAGCCGGGTGATTCGGGCTCTTTGGTATATCAGCTACAAGATGTCAATCAGACTTGATATCCTTTACCAGTTTGAGAAATGTGAGGTGGACCCAGGCGACCTCTCTGCAAACTTTACTGCGGTGGCGTTGCCAACAGTACCGGTACAGACATTCGCACTGTCCACTTGGCAATAATGTTCTTTGGATAACAGTGACATACACACAGGATACTGGTGTCAGCTATGCTTCCGTCTTCGTTTGCTCTTATCTGTAACAGACTTTAACTGAAGAACAGTGTTACTAGTTAACAATCCTCTCATGTCACCTACTACTGAGTCATCGACCTCCGGCTCTGCAGGCATGACAGCTTTCCACTCTGGCACATGATATGCCATTCCACATACTACTTGGAGTGGGGTGCAGGAATTTACATTTGGAACTGTTGTCATGCTCAGCAATGCTAGAGGTAGACAGCTCATGTAACTCGTCTGGATGTCACCCACCAAACTCCTCTACTTATTTCTCGGGATCCCATTCTGTGGCGGCAGCAGTCGTGCTGAGTGTGGGTTGTACATGCAATTGACATTCATGGTATCTGAAGTAATCCCCAGGTAAGCGTGATTGTCTGGTTAACTACATGTGTTCTATTGTCACTGTAGCTTCTTTACAGCATGCCAGATCTAGGGATACTTAATTTTACTGGCACCTTTGCCACTGCTGCTGCATCCGGATTACTGGTTGGGAATGCTTCTACCCATTTTGATTATATATATGTGTAATCGCTAAACAGTATTTGTTCCCTTCACATTTATGCAGATGTATGAATTCCATACAAATAATGCGGAGCGGTTAGGGTGGTGTAGGTAAACTCACTCCCTTGGGTTTAAATACTCCCTGTGCATGATATCTCGGCAAGCGTGACCGCTGCTCATGAGGTTTGTATGTGGTTCGTAATTCCATTATGTTAGGGGTATTCTGTTAACCAAATGTACCATCCCCTGTTGAGACATGTCTCTACCCATGGCTCCACAAAGCCGCATATCTGAATATATTAGGCGTTAATATTGGCTTTATCACTGTGGATATGTGCAGTCCGTGTTCAAGGATTGCTCCTCGTCATAACCACGTCGGCTTTTCTGCTTCGTAGTTGCTGTTTGCATTGTTTGTACAGTTTCTACATCTAAACAGTCTGAGGTTTGTCATTCCTCATTCACACAGACACTTTCCAACTGTGGCGCTGCTTGTTTTGCAGGTGCATGAGCTCATGCCTCAACTTTCCTACTGTTATCCTGTTGCTTTCTATGCCCTGCACATTTACAATTACCTACTTCAGTGGGTAACTGCATGTAGTCTAATGCATTCAGGTTCGTATCGCATGATTAATCGGTTTACGGTGGATGTTATCATTCCCCTATTCTTCCACTGCTGCTCATAAACATGCACTGCACAGACAACAGAATGACTATCGGGACATATGTCCACACATCATTTTAACGCTACAGTACAAGCACGTGTTAAAGCTATCTATTCTGCTGCTTGAGCAGACACGTTATGCTGCAGGGTTTGGCCGTCTACAATGTCATTATCAATAACTACTGCATAAACTACTTCATTCGTTCCTGTAGGACTCTGTCTACATGATCCGTACACATTAACTGTCACCTCTGCATCATCTAAGGGTATATCAGTGTTATCATGTCTGTGTGTAGTTATTTAATCCATTTCGTATAGGCAACTGTGTGGTGTGCCATACACAGGTGTCAGGCGTGGCGTTGATAGGTTTCATGTTGTACAGCGTTCAATCACCATGTGAGGTTGACTCAGTGGTATGGTCAGACATGACAAATGTCTAGCACGAGTCAGGAATTCTATCTTCTCTTGCAGCAGATTGATCGCAACTGCATGACACATTCTCACAGTGAGAGGGTGGTCTAGTAACATTACGGCGGGGCCTGTACTGCCATGGGTGCTACAACAACTGCCTGTACACAATGTGGCACTGACCATGCCACAGTGTCCAACTGCAATGAGTAGTCAGCTATTTAGCGTTGCTTACTTCCCTGCTGTTGCATCAAGACTGTCGTCATATATCTCCGCTTACAATCTACGGTCTGACAACATGTGTTATGATTATTCACGAGACCTACTACAGCTGTTGAGGCTATCAATCGTTCTAGTCTGCATAACACTGTTTCTGCTACTGTAATCCGGTGTACTATGTGTTGTGCTGCCATAAGTGTATTAAAGGTTAAGGCAAACAATACAGCGGATTCCACAGCATTGTTTGGTATCCAGATTTAACATGTGTTAGTCGGCCCAGACACGACATCATTCCCTTCTTGTTAGTTGGCTTGGGTGCTTATTATATTGCTACCTTCCTATCGTCATGTGATGTTCTACCCTACTTGGATACCAGATATGCCAGGTAATTGACCTGTATTCTCTGTAGTTGCAATTTATGCTTGCTTACTTTATGTCCCTGTTCTGCTGATTATCTCATTAATGCTATTGTATCTTCCATACATTGCTGCTGGGTAGGGGCCGCAAGCAGAATATCATCAATTAAAGTGGAGCTTGACTGGCCCGGGTGGAGTTGACACGGAATGTAGCTGGCCATCCCTGTGAGAATATCGTTGTACTTTCACAGTAGCCCGCGATAGCGGGTATGGCTGTATCTGTCACCCTGACTGTACAAGCAAAGCAATACGGACTATGTGGATGTATAGGTATTGCAAAGTAAGCATAGCTTATATGTACCACGGTAAGATACTTCTGTGGCATGTTCATAGCATTGAATATAGTGTGTGGGTCTGGCACCAGTGCTACCCTAAGTATTCTTACATGATTTACAGCTTATACATACTGTACCATCCGCCATTCCCCTTTTGGTTTCCGATCAGGAGATACAGGGGTATTGCATGGTGAATAGCGATTACTTTGTGGATGGGGAATTCCCTCTATGACTTTGCAGATATCTTCTGGTGTCCACGGTCTATACGCTACGGGGGTTGGGTCCTGGCCTTCCTGTCCTGCATGATGGTTCGGTACTTCAATTAATTGACAGATATCCTCACTCTGTTTTAGTACTGTGTTCTTACTCGGGTGTCCCTAGGTATGTTACGTGTTTGGGATGTGGTTTCAATAGCTTCTATTACATTTGTTCGTTGTGCTACCTCTGTTGCCACAGGATAGCGATGTGGGGACTAGCCTGCCCTCCGCTTAATATCCTGCATGTGGTATCTGCGGTGGTAGGGTGTTGTGGGGGGGGGGGGCGATCGGTACTACTGTATTATGATCTTCTCTGTGTATGTATGATGCTTAGCCATTTGTAGTGTTCTATTCCCTTCGGTACACTACCTCAGTCCACCGGTGTGCATGGCGGGTACCCAAGTGTCGCTGTTTTGTCGCCGGCACATCTTAGGCCTTCCACGCTTTTCAATGCACAATGTGGGACATTAGTGTTGAGCGTGTAATTGGCCGGGAAAATGCATACCGACGGCCAGTACATAGGACAGGTATTCACGTTTTGCCAGGAGAGCGACCAATTGTTGTAGCATTTCAGTTGCTTATTCTGTTTATTATTATATTTTGCTGTTCCACATACAAATTTACTGTTTTATGCTACCATTTTGATATATATCTGGGAAATGTTTGTCCTGAGATATCAGGACATTTGACATTGTTCGGTTTATTTACAGGACACGGCTGGCCAGAGGGCATATCCCTCTCAGGGTGGAACAGGTGTTTACCTTGGAACATATGCATCAAATTTTCAGGGATTACAATGTTTCAGTAACGATATGTTGCCTAATATACCATCAATGTCATATTTATTACCCCATTTTGCTGCGTAACTCACATTATGTGCTCTCTGCGATTGCATATTCTTCCGTCACCCGTCAAGCGGATCACATGATCTGTTGCTTCAATAATCTCCCATATCCTCTACCACGACTGCTCGTACCCTTCTGTCATAACACGTGTGTCTCCTTCCCTGTATCCACTGTAGTGTCTACAATCACTATTTACTCTGCTGTGTGTTCCCCTGACCTATGTTCAGATTTAACAGTATGTGGGTAGGTCTTGACCCGATATCACTACTGATAACAGAAACACAATGTAGTATGGTCCCTGATCTACAATAGACACGAAAAGGCAGACACTCCTTACCTGGGCCTCCTGTTTAAGGCTGCACGTTTTCTTCTTGGGATCCAGTTTTCCGCTTTTCAGCCACAGATCAGACAGTAAACAGCCTCTTTACACACAACAATTCAGTCGGAGGTCTTTTCATTCAAGAAGAACCATTTATGCATATTCTCCAGCGTACATGTCTAACCAGCCATGCACTCTGACCTGTAGCTTACCAAGGGAATTCGGATTACAAGGATCACAATGTGAAATAAGTTGTTACAACCAGACTGTAGTTATCAGTAGGCTTTTCTAAGTGACAGCCGATAACACAGGAGGCTCGGGTTGGGAACGTTTTAGTAGTGTACACAGGCAGGCTAAATAATATACAGTCCAAGTATGAGAGTTTTGTCTGACTCTATACAGTAAGCAGTTTCTTTATATAGTGTTTACAATCAGCTTTTGCCCACCTTACTGACGTGGTCGGTCACAGGGCATTTCCATCACTATGGTCCGCAATAGTCTATACATACGTGGGTGCTGGGGTCGTGCTTTTAAATTGTTTTCTCATGGGAATAACACAGCCTTGCAAGGCACCTTGTACATTACAGTATCCTTTTGTGATTGTAGCTGTTTCAAGGACCCTAGACTGTTACGATACAGTGGACAGTTAATTTCTTAATCGTTGCTTTGTCTCTCTGGTAAGGAGTTGTACTGCTATCTTCGATAGAGCTCACAAGGCCATCCTCCTCTGGGGAAGGAGTGCTGTTATGCATGTACATACATTTATTGTTCTGTAACCCAGCAAATAATTAATGATGACAGACATGAGCCTGCTGTACTGCTTACTGCCAGGTTCAGAATTCCATCACAGTACAGCTTAGCTTCACCAATTACATGCAGGCTTAGTTCTACTGCCATATTATGCGGTACAATTCAATACATTATATAGTATTTGAGTGTAAACTGGAACTTCATATGTGTTTCTATATATTTTCTGAACAACATCCATCCGGCCATATGCATGTTGTTCCGTCCTTTACCTTGACCGTGTGTATTTGTCCGTCCAGCTCGCTAATCTCCACATGTGATGTCCCAGTTTCCCCTTCTTTGCCTGTAGCACCCTGTTAGGGCGTCCTGTTTGGTAGGCACCTGTTCCGCTATATGTGATCGACTTCACTGCAAAGATAATCATCGATGCGGTGGTCCAACGACCGACTTGTCCACATGTGTACAGTTATGTGCACCGTGTCGTATGCAAACCTAGATGGTTTGGGCGGGTACATACTACATGCGGATGTACACATTCTGCTGACACATTCACATGCAGCCATTTACATATCTGTACCTGCGGTGGGTTGGTGACATGTGGGAATGCGTATTTGCCAGCGTGGCATTGCCTAACACAAACATCTTACCACAGTTCAGGTATGCACATTGTGTGTGGTTGTATAGCTGCACACGGATGCTAGCAGGTTTGGGTGCAGGGGTATACATGGGTGTGACTGACATGTACAATGAGGCTATTGTGTAGTACATCCGAATGCATGGGTTCTGCTTCTGGATATTACACTTCATCATACACCATCCAGTGTATGCAACAGAGACGTTGCTGGGTCTGGGATATGTTGCTATGCACATGTTTGCCTGTGTTTGAGGTATCTTGCTTCCTTACTGTTGTTATGTCAGCACAGCTACCCGGCTATGTACTGTCACTACTGCTTGTGACCATTATGGTTGGCACCTTTTCCAATGCCCATAGTGGGGCATGTTATGTGGACACTTGAATTTGCAGGACTACACATACCCAGGGCTAGTGCAGTTGACAGAACTTCACTTGTTTGCCATACTATGAGCTTATTCTGTAAGCGTTTGGGTTCCTTATTTATTTTCTTATGCCATGTCTGTGTTCCATATCGTAATGTATATGTTTTATGCTACTATTTACATGTATATTGCGGGAATTTGCGTGGCAGGGGATCGGAGGTCATTTTCCATTTTACGATTGTTGCAGGGACACGACTGTCCAATCAGGGACTGTCCATGGCACATTGGGACAGCAGGTAACCCTGGTGACCATGCCCATGTCGCTACTGGGGTTTCCACCTTTTCCATTTTCCGATCTGGGATATTTCCGGGACTCACATCTGACTTTACAGGCCGACACATACAAGCGGTCACTATATAGCATAGAAATTCACTTGCTTGCCTAAATAATATGCTTATTATTGTGGCAATTTCCTTGCTTATTCTGTTTCTTGTGTCATTTAGGTATTTCTGTTACAGAAATAACCAATTCATGCTACCATTACATTAAATACGGGATATCATTGTGTCCTACAATCGTAGCACATCAGCCATTTCTATCGTTTTTAGGGACACAACTGTCCATGGGTGACTGCCCCAACCAAAGTGGGACAGGTGGTGACCTTAGTCGCTGCTCCTATGTCGGTGCGGCGCTGACATCTTGACTGTACACCTTCTCTGAGTGTAAACACTGACAGTGCATTGCGGGACGAGCAGCGGTCTTATCGTATCCTTTGCTCCTTGGGCGGGTACACTTATGCCTTCGTGGCTTCTATTTGCTTCTCCGTTAATTTGGGGCGGGGACTATGTTGCATACTGTACGTGCGTTTCATTCTGCACAGGACCTGGCTGCTGCCATTACTATTGTGGGCGGACCGTGGCTGTCAGCACATTAGGTTGCTCACCTCATGCCGGCTTAGACCCGCCTCCAGGCGCATCCTACCTGGGCTCGCTCACGTACACTACGCACGTGTCTGTGATTCCGGTGCACTCTCATTAATATGTATATGGCGCTACTGCGCCGGATATTCCATGCACCGCCGGCGCAGGCCTTACGCCGGCCTTGCGCCGAGCTTCATGAATCCCGGGGAATGTTGCTAAAACCATTCACAAAATGTTAAGTCACTATGGCTATAAAAATAGTATTTATGATGGCTCAGTCATATTCTATATATGCTATATAAACCAGACTAATGAGCTGGTTCAAATTTTAACAGTCTGAAGAAGCTACTGTGAAAGCGCTTACTGTGTGTGCTCCAAATAAATCTTGTTCTATGTTTCTATAAGTTTACTGGATATATTTTTCATTGAAAAGGAACTTATAGTTTGTATGCCCTGGTTACCTCTTCGCCTGATTATTTGGATTCATTTTTACTATTTTTCTGGAGGTTACGGAGAGATATTTGCATCGCTGGGAACATTGTTACTACTGGTTGAAATAAAATTATGTTTATTTTATGGCATCATACTGATATTAAGTGAGTGGATGCAGACATTCTTCCAAAGCAGTTATTATATTTTCCTTGGTTGATTGTATAAATTAAAGGATGTGAACTACTACTGACTAGTCACAAAGATTTATATTGCTTATTCCCTTGAAATAAAAAAGCCAAGATGTTATGGGTGGTTGGTTGTCTTACCACTAAAAAGGGCATCATTCACTGAAAGTTTCATATTTTGGCGTGTTGGTTTCAGTAAACATCATAATTGTATATTTTGTGCTTTTGATATATTTATTTTTGTGCTAATCAGACTCATGCTAATAACTGGCCTGCACTTATTATAACAGTCTGGACTGAGAAGACACGAATTAATTACATTCCAAGAAAGTTACTTAAAAAACACATCCATTGGTGTACAGTGACCATGTTTGGGTGCAGTTGTGAGTTTTTATGTTAAACGGCAGTTCCAGAATTAATCTCATTTTCAGAACCAAATCTAATGGATGTCACAAATTTCACGAACACCACTTCATCATATTGATTTTTAAACCCTAAGTTCTCAAACATTTCTATAACATGTAAATTAGTGTGATCGACAAAAGCATATGTTGGGCAACTGCAGGAATGTGACGACCTGCAAAAGTGAATGGTAAATAATTCCATGATGCTAAGGTAAGATGTGTGACGTGATTAGTACATGGGATTGGTTTGTGAGAATTCATGAAATGGGATTTCTAGAATCATTTAGCAGACACACACTCTTGGAAAGTGTTGGTCAAGTTCTTGAATGTAAACAACAACCTTTATTACACCAGCAATCTAGGTTCTGCTGAGAAGCTCTGCATAGGATTTGTCAGTAGAAGAGACTGGGAAACCCATCAACCTAAAGAAATAAAGCACAAAGATAGCTTGAGTTGAGTGAAATGATTTAATTATTTATCCTTAGTAAGTTAACTAGGTAGGCCTGATGAGGTCAGCATTCCCCTGTATAGAGGACTTCATGAATGTGATAAAAATTTGAAGCATGGATACTTCCTTCAAGAATAGACTTCCCATAAATGTCAAACAGAGCACCTCACTGGCCGTCTTCAAGAGAAATATTGATGAGTGAATGGAAAATAGAAAATTCACCCCAGGGATCACTCCAGTGGCTCTACTTAACAGAGGCACTGGAAACTAAGGTTGGGTGGCACGATACCAGGGTAATCCTATGGGCTAGGTTTGTAAAGGCTCCAGGGCCATTAGCGTAGTACACACCTATGAACCTATGAACCTATGAAGAACAGACAACCAATCAGTGCACTCTCCTTTTCCACATGAAGCATGAAAATATGATGAAAAAGGTGAACATTTCATAATAAATCAGTATATTTAAAGATTAATTACACAATTATTAAGCTACAGGCCAGACTGGGCAGCAGGAGATGTCTAATGTGAAAGCCAACTAGCACATGAGACTGGATATAGGTGTGATGTTAAAAAAAACTGCTATTGTATCAGATTAGACAGCTATATCTGAGAAGAAGAAAAAATAAAAGAAATGGAGGCAGGATACAGTCTTAGATCTGAATAAATATAATGCAATTTTTATTGTACAATTTTATTTTTTTTATTTCAAAATGGTATTGCTTTTTGGGAAATCTTGGGGGCTATTTCCATTTTGTGATATAGTGTACTGCAGCTTTGGAAAACTAAGAAAAAGGAGAAAGAAAAAAGAAAATCAGAAAGAAGGATACAGAGAAGAGATAATGTCAAGTCACCATGTTATGTATAGGATCTGAAGGATGTAGATATGGGGGCACAGACAAGTAGAGACGGAGAAAGGTAGTAGAGTGGCCAGAGAGTTGCAAGTAAAATTAGAAATATAAAACTAAGAAAAACATAGGTAGAAACTTGATATGTATTTTTGGTTTCCCTTATTTTGCCAGTATAATCCTGCCACCTCAGTCCAAATCCAGTTGTACCATTGTCATAATGCAATACTGTGCCTGAGTCTATATTAAGCAAACTAAACAACTTTTATGTCATCAACACACTCGCTGCATATATAATTAGCAGATACATTAAAAAGTATTGGCGCAAGCATCCCCTGATCCTACTCTGATGGACCTGTTACACATCTACAAAATAAATAGCATTGGAATTTCCCCATCTAGGGACCTCATCTGCAACATAAATAGCACATTTGAGGGACAGGTATATGTCTCGGAGACTACCTTTTCCCTGGAACAGGCTTTCCATCCATGTGAAGTGGAATTCTCCTGTAACTTAATTCAAGCGTAACTTGTGCTAGGTCATGGAACAGCAGGGAAGGAAATTTGCCCTTTCCCTGTATATATATATATATATATAAAATATACATATACAAATATATATATATATATATATATATATATATATATATATATATATAGGAGTGTTTAGGCCACAGCCCATCCCCACATGGGTGATGGGGGGGGGGGGCTTGTACCTTACAAAAAGTTAGTTTTATTTTTTTCATGGTTTTTCAGGTTTGGTCCTTTAGCATCTAAATTTTGCTGTTCATGGGGTGGCCATGGTGGTGCAGCGGTTAGTGTTGCTGCCTCACAGCAACAGGTTCTCTGGTTCGATCCTTGGCTGGGGTGCCTTCTGTGAGGAGTCTGCATGTCCTCCCTGTGGCTCTGTGGGTTTCCTCCGGGTGCTCTGGTTTCCTCCCACATCCCAAAGACATGCTGTAGGTGGATTGGGCACTCTAAATTAGCTCTAGGTGTGAGTGTGTGCATGTGTGTGCCTTCTGTGGAAGGTTGGGTGTCGGGCTGGCAACTCGACACTGTAAAACTCCACTGTCAATCATGAGCAGACAGGTGATCCACTGTGGTGACCCCTAATCGGGAAAAGCTGAAAGAAGAAGATGTTTTATATATATGAAGAGAGTAGCAAGTCTCTTCTGATATCCTGCTTGACAGTGGTCCCAGGAATGCTGTGATGAGATCTCATTTCTGCGATTTAAATCTGTGATCTCATCTTTTCAATCGCTACTAAATGCTTCTGACTGTAGATGAGGATAGGGACGTTGATAGTTAATCTGAAATCTTTAACTTATGACTGGGTCTCACTTTACCAATGCATTCTTGTATAGTGTCTGCAGTCCTGCTGCTGATAAACCCATCCACTGGTCAGGCTACCCGCCTCCTTACCCTCAGTCATGAACCATGTCCTAACATACTTAAAACTCTCCTTTTGGGTTATCACCTTCCCTGCCACCTGCAAAGTGTAATTTGCTCTTTTTTTATAAGGAAGCAATGACTTCTAATTAGAAGGTGCTGATTTTCGTTGTAACTGGTTCACACTCAACAGTGAGTCACTCAGCTGCATGCAGCACTCATAATTACTTGGCTTAAAATGTCATCTTCAAAGAGCTGAGATACAACCATCATGTCCTCATATCAGATGCTCTCCAAACATTAGCTGTTCCTTAATGGCCAATCAATGAAAATCATGAATGCAGGGTAAATAACACTTATCCTTTGCGAAGCCCTACAACTACATTGAATTGATTCAACTTAGCACACGTAATGTGGCACAGCTGTGAGTTTGTATTTAATGGAATGAAATGGCATGCAGCAGAAGCACACCTCTCAACCTCTTAGAGCAAGAAATAAGGCAAAGCCATAAATAATGGGGGAACAAAGGCCCAAAAATAGGGACACTTTTTAAATATTGCTATTACAAACTTAGATAGTAGATAGAATAACAGATTTTGCATTAGCATACATTTTCTGAGGGGCATGAAGTCTGAAACTCAAATGTCTATCATCGTCTGACTTCAACCCTCAATTATTTTCCAATGATTTGCCAGAAAAAACACAATTATATGAGTAAAAGACCAGAATTAGGAGGCAAAATTCTGGACATTCTGAGAAAATCTGTACAGTTCAGAGGTATGAGCAGATGTCTTGGATTCCATACTGTTGTAGAACCCCCACATGACATTTGGGAATACACCATAATATGCCTTTCTCAGGTCTGAAAACTCATGCATGCAGTTCTGATAGACTCCCAAAACCCTTCTAATACAACTGCAAGGACAAAAGAGGTGATTCAGTGTTCCAAGGTTCCATAGCTAGGACTGAATTTGGAAATTTCCACCTAAATCAAAGAATTGGATAAAGTCTCCTTTTCAGCACCCTTGTGCAGGCTTTCCCAGGGTAACTGAAGAGCATGATCCATTTGTAATTAGAATGCATCATCATGTTCCTCTTTTAAAAAATGAGGATGTCCGCCCTAGCTTGCCAGTCCAGAGGTACTGTTCCCATCATCCATATAGTACTGAAAAAGCATGTTAACTCCAGCATCTCCAGCACTATCCAACACCATTAACTTTTACAAACATGCCTCATTCACTCCCACAGCCTTGACACCTTGGAACTAATTATTTGTTCCAGTGACCTTATTTCAAGAAATTTTGGTTCTAGGCCCTCTAAGTGCTGCTGGCATTGCCTCCTTAAAGACTGTATATGACCCTCCAGATTAAGAGCTACTCAGTGTTCCTTCTACCTCCTACTAGTGTCCCAGGTTGAGGTCAGCATTTCTCTCTCTTTGGTGAGAGTATCCTGGGCAGTCTTTCTTTCCAGCACACTCAGTTACCAGCAATTTTACCTGAGCTTCTTTGAGGATATCCAGAAAGTTATCTTCCATTACCACAGACAAACTTCTGTCACAGCTTGGCTTTTAAGCTCAGCAACTGCTGCACCTGATGCCTTCCTGTATTGGCATGTATCCATCAGACCTGCAGGGCTCTCCCCAACATTGCCCAGAAAACCTCAAGCTATAATTTGACAGCTTGCCTTATTGCTGGTTTCCAACATCATGTTCTTTGGTTACGACTATGGCCATTACTAACTACCTTTCATCCACAGTCTATTGCTGTCAGCTCATCTACTGAGTTCCTGAACAGGGTCCATTCAGACTTCATATTGCTATCCTCCTGATATAAAAGAGAAAGCGTTGTGGAGGTAGAAATTAAATTCATCCCACAAAGAAGCATCTGGAATTGTTCCAGGACACCCTCAGTACGTATTTGGGTTTGCAAGGTCTGTCCAGCTGCTCTGCTAGTCTTATGACTGCACTCACCACCAGATGGTAAGCATTTGGCAGTGGAACACCTCTGCTGACCCAAGTGTCCAGAAGATGTGGCCTCGGGTCTGTCATTGTGACTCTGAAGTCAGTTACTGACCTTTGTGACAAGTTGTAGTAGCAAGTACACTTAAAGTGGTGATGTTAGTTATGGGCAACCGCTTACTAGCATAGATGTCCAGTATCAATTCATCATTCAAATTCAGGTCAGGCAAGCTGTTCTTCCTAGTCATGTCTCTTGAGATATTTCAGTCGTCCCCCATGTGAGTGTTTAAGTCTGCCAGAAGAACAACAGAGTCAGTATATGATATTATATCATGCACGACTTTTGTGGTCTCTAAGAAAGTTTTATGCACGTCAAAGCTGTTAGGTACATTTGTTTAAACAACAGACTGATTTCCTTTATGTAACTTGCATTAATTGTCTATTGGGACAGGCTTTATGTTTCCAGGATAGCAACTCAGGGCTTTTGAGTAGCCCTGCACCAGGCCTCTCTCAGTGGGAAACTCCTAAATAAGAAAGAGACAACTATAGTTAAAAAAGTTTTGTTCCAGAACTATTGTACTTATAGAAAAAATCATAAATATATTTAAATAAATATATTTAGCTCAAACTTTCCAACATCCTGCAGAAGCTCTGGCTGCATCCCCATTAGTGAGATAATATTCCACATCCCATGAGCCCATTTCTATTGCCAGGTTCTAGTTTGTTGTAATCCATCCATCTCTTGTAGCCACTAACTGGCATTGCATCATGTTATAGGTTACTGAGCCCACATGGTGGCACCACACAACGTTTTTTCAGGTTCAGCCAAACTGGGCTATGTGTGGTACTTGGGCTCAGAAGCTTACTGGTGAACACCCCTCCAGACTTAAATGCAGGTGTTGGTCATTTTTATTTCTGGTCCAGGAAAGGTTGTATTTTACTTTAACGATCAGCCATAGGGGGAATTTTGGGGCTTATCTTTGTCCATCCATTTATTTTTATTTATTTATTTCTGTCAGACCAGTTTGGCAGGGATGAACCTTCCAGGAGCTCAAACATCCAGACAAGAAAACTTAATTTCTGTTAATGAGACAGAGTAATACCCTGCCATGCATGATTCGGTTATTCTACCCTGTCAGTACTTAACTTCATCAAACCTTCAACTTCTATCACTTGATTTGATGTTGCCAATTTTCATTCTGTCCTCAACTGATGGGTTCAGATCCAATCCCTCAGATCTGAACTCGGTCGTTGCTAAAGCTCATGGCAACCAAAAACTCTTCAGCTTCTCCCTTACCCACAATGCACCAACCCCAATTACCTCAGATATCGTTTGCTGCTTCAAGCAAACAATGTTGTTTTCCATCTCTCCTGAGTGTTCTTCAGGTAAGTGTATTATTTTTTTGTATTTCTTACTTAAAAAAACTTTCTGTTACTGTCCCTTACTCACATTTATATACTAATATATATTCTTGTTGTTCCTGACCCTTTTTCTGTCTATCGTACATCTCCTTAGATACTATTGTTAGTATCTTCTTCCCCTCTATGGCAACATAGTAGCTCCTTTACCATTGTTGGTATTTCCTTCACTTTCCCTTTTTTTCTCTATATTTCCCTATCTAAAAAAAATAAATAAATAAAAATAAAACTTTTCTTCACTCTGTTATTGTAGTGTTAATGGCTATCTTGTTTTTGTTAATACATATTTTGATTTAGTGATAGAAGTAAAGCAGCAGGATTTAAAAAATGTTTGAAGTGTGGGCACAAACTGCCACTTTCTGACACCCACATACTTTGTGTCTATTGTCTAGGCCCTCTCCATTTGCAGGAGGACTGCTCTATATGCTACGGCTTTAATCCTCACGCATTAGTAAAATGCAGGACTAAGCTCATACTGAAAGGTCTTCTTCTCCTTCTTTGGGAGAGGCTATATTGGAGGGTTCTCCCTCTGAAAGAAAAACTACAAAATCTTCTTCTCCAAAGCCATCTTCCTCCTCCTGAAAGTGGTCTCATAAGGACCCTGTCTCAACCCCGGATCCAAAAAAAGGCAAAACTACAGGATCCTACTAAGGAAAATGTATCTGATCTGATACCTCCTCAGTCGGATTCAATGAATACAAACTTCTTGGATCGAAATTCGTCAGATCCAGTGCAATCCAAACCTGACTTTCATACAACTACCAAGTTACGTCCTAGAACAAGGTACTCCCTGTGACTGGATCTGGTCCCTGAAAAGATACCTTTCCCATTTTTAGAAAGACCCAAGTCTGCATCCATATACTCCACTCGCTCTTCCAGAAGCCTTTCAGAAGAAGATGTGGAGGGACTAGTGAAGTTAGATTCTTTTGGAGCAGCAGCAGATTGGTGTTCCATTGGCTCCTAACCCTCTGGTTCGGGAGATCCATATGTCTGCTACTTCCCTTTACATTTTCCTCTTCTGCTTCAGAGTTTTTGGATTCGAGCCATCTGGATCTGTCTGGCTCAGATCTGAGGATAACTTTATTCTCAGACCTGATATTTTCTCTGAAAGTTCCAGTCCCATTGGATCCTGAGAGCTCCCAGATCCATAGTCTGCCTGTCGGATCTGAGGTGCTGCATTTGACTCCGAAGCTTTCAGAGCCATCTCTGCACCTCAAAGCCTTGGCACAGGACAGGTTGGCTCCAGCGTCCACCTCAGAGGTTTTGCAGTCAGACCACTAGAGGCTTATGATAGAACCCACAGTGTGAAAGCAGACTCCAGTTCAGACTGCCAAACAGTCATTAGTGAAGTCCCACAGGGATCGGTCCTGGGTCCTCTCCTGTTTGGCATCTACTTCACAGAAGTCCAGGCAAACATGGAGGGACTCTGGCTAACCAAGTTCGCAGACGACTGCAAGATGGGAGCCATTATTAACTCCCCAAGTGATGTAGACATCCTGCAGAAAGGCCTCACTGAGACCAATGACTGGTATCAAAACAATGGCCTTAAGCTTAATGCCAAAAAATGCATCATCATCCCCTTTTGGAAGAACTCAGTTCCCACTAATTACCACATCAGTGGGAGCCCACTGCACACTGAATGCGTTATAAGAGATCTGGGGACACAGGTTGACAGCAATCTCTCCTTTGACAACCACATTGCCACTGTGGTCAGAAAGGCCTTCTATGTGGCACATCTCATTACCAAGGGTTTTGCATCCAGGAAGAAAGAAGTCATTACCTCTCTCTACTCTTCCCTCATTAGGCCAATCATCAAGTATAATGCCTCATTTGGCATGTACCTCACTAGACACATGCAAGAGCTGGAAAGGCCACAAAAGTACCTCACAAAGAGGATCCTAGGCCTTAAACACATGTCCTACATGGACAGACTTAAAAACCTCCAGCTATTCTCTGTCTCATATCGTCTACTAAGAGGCGATCTCTGCTTGACTTACAAAGCTATGTCTGACCCAGCTCTGTTAGAAATGCTACATCTAAAGAAATCCCAATCTCTCTGCACCACACGCTCCAGAGACCTCGACCTCATTACCACAATCAACAGAACATGCTGAAGGGACAGGTTCATAGCCCAGAGACTGCCCATTGCTCTGGAATAGACTTCCCATACATGTCAAGCAGAGCACCTCACTGGGCCTCTTCAAGAGAATTCTTGATGAGTGGATGGCAAATAGAAAGTTCACCCCGGGGATCACTCCAGAGGCACTGAGAACTAACGTCGGGTGGCACAATGCCAGGGCACTTCTACGGGCTAGGCTTGTAAAGGCTCCAGGGCCATTAGCCTAGTACACACCTATAAACCTATGGTACAGAAGTTTGTCTTCTCAGATGCAATGTCCTCTCTCTCTCTCTCGCTGAGCCTGTCTGTCCTCTAGGCTGCAAAGAGTGTATTTTCTGCCTTGACAATTCTGACAGATCCATTCCCCTCTGATCCTAAGTTTTCTACCATGATGTCTCAGCACTCAGAGCCTCACCGTCTACTTCCACAGGGATAGCCAGTACCAAAACTCCTGGCTCCTGTCCAGGAAATTGTAATCTCCTCTTCTGATACCTCCCCAGAGCACCTCACTGAGGATGTCCCTAAGAGAAGGATGTGTAAGAGGAAACACATAGACTCCCTGGAGGAGTCCATCACTGAAGACACAGATATGGATGAAGGCGAAGGATCCCCATGATCATCTCCTGAAGATGTCTCATTTGGAGACATCCTAGAAATTCTAAAACAGTGAGGTGGTTGGGCACCCAGCAACCTTATGTCTGAGGGATCTGTTCTCCTGGAGGCATTTGTTACTGGGCCATTTACCTCCTGCATGACTTCACCCACCGATCAGCTTATTGACTTGATCTCATGGGAGGCGTGGAAGGACCCCGACAACATAGAGCTGATTACTTGCAGACCAGATAGGATAATGGCACCACCTGTGGAAAGACAGTTGTGGGGAAAGGGAGTTGCATTTGATGCCATGTCATTACATTGGCCACCAAAAGGTACTAGCTGAGGAAAGTTCTATTGTCCATCCCTCCAACAGGGAGTGAGGGCAATGGAAAGATTTGGGAAGCATGTCTATGCTTCAGCGACCTTCACTTTGAGGTTTCTGAACTATCTGGCACACTTTACTAGACTACAGAGGGATTTGATTAAGAAGTTATCAAATACCCTCTCGGGTGCTGTTTCTGATGAAGTTCAGGTGTGTGTCACTTTCCAGCTGACAACCCTACAGTCCATATCCAATTCATCCACGAGGTTGAGCTTAAATTTATCAGAGAGAACATCAAGGACAGAAGATTCAGGCATTTCCATAAGGAGACATGCCTGTATGCCCCTCTATGAGTTTGTGGAGCCTTTCATGTCCTCTTTCATCAATGCTCCTTTTGACAGAATGTCTTTGTTTGGCCGCAAAGTAAAAGACACTCTATCCAGGTGTGAAAAAGACAGAAATACCCTGTTTGCCATGGACTTGTATTTTTCGACTCCTCAATGAACCTTTTCCAGGAATCAATGAGGTAGTTAAAAAATGTGGTTCAAGAAGTCTCAGGGTCCTTTTTAAGATGCACATGGAGGAGGTTCTCCCAGAGGCAGAGGAGAGAACTCTAATGAATGAAGACTTCCCATGGCAGAAGTGGCCCACAGAGCCAGGGTTCCAGAGAATTGTTCTTTGACAAACACTATCAGTGCTCCAGAAAGGAGGCCCCATTGTCCTCCCTGGAAACAGTTGGGGGACAATTATGTCTGCACCAGAGAGCCTGGCTAGATATAACAAAAGATACTTGGGTGCAGAAGATTATTTCCAGAGGCTATATAATACCTTTTTCCCCTTCACCTCCAGTATCAAGAAAAAACCCTGCTGTTCCTCCCAGTCAGAGGGAACAAGCAGCAATTCAAATACAAAAGCTGCTAGAAAAAAGAGTCTTTCAGTAGGTCCTGCCAGACCAGATAGAATACGGAACTTACTCAAGGTTCTGGATGTGCTCTATAGATCTTCAGGATGCGTACTATCATATAAAATGAACAGACAATGCAGAAGGTACTTACACTTCCAGCTGGGAGCCATTCATTATCAGTTCAGAGTACTGTTTTTGAACTCACCACAACCCCCAGGGTGTTTGCCAAGTGCATGGCAGTAGTAGCAGCTCACCTGAGACTGCAAGGATTCCAAGTGTTTCCATATCTAGATGACTGACTCATTTCTACTCTGACCAGATATCAACTAATATGGGAAAGAGACCAGGTTCTCCAGTCTTGCTCTCTTCTGAGGATAACCATAAACTACGACAACTCTCATTTGCGACCAACTCAGAGTTTAGAGCTTATAGGACCAATTCTCAACACAAAAACGACCATTGCTTCCCTTCCATTACTAAGAGTTCAGACTACAAGATTCCAAGTCAATCTCAATTTCATCCCACCTGGTCCATCAGGCTCTGGTATCAGTAGCAGTGGCAATAATGTTAGTACCACTTGCCAGGTTTTATATGAGAGTTTTTCCAATGGATGTTAGCTGCTCAGTGGTCAATTCTTGATCAGCCTATGTCTTACCAGATAATAATCACTCACACCTACAAGAGAGATCTCAAGTGGTGGATTCATTCAGACTAGGTTCTACAAAGGCATACGTTCATTCCCCTTCAGCCCAATGCCATAGTGACCAAGGACACTTCCCAGCTAAGGTGGGTGGGGTATTATCTGGGTAAGACAGTCCAAGGCACCTAGTCCCACAAGGAGGCCAATTTGCACATAAATGTCCTACAGGTGAGAGCAGTGCTGTTAGCATTGCAGGCATTTCAGAATGCTCTCCCTTTGGGGACCATTGCAGTATAGTCGGACAACATGTCGGTCGTCTGGTATATCAACAAACATGAAGGAACCAAATCCTACCCATTGTGTTTAGAAACTGTCAGAGTGTGGCAGTGGGTGATCTCTTCCAACTGCTTTCTTTTAGCAACACAGATTCTGGGGAAATCCAGTGTGATAACAGACAAATTGAGCAGGTGCATTCTCCTACCTCATGGATGGTCCCTCAACAAAAAGATTGCGAACGAGATATTCCATCAATGGGGCCAGCCTTGCTGTGATGTAGTCACATCCCACATGAACAACAAATGCAGTAGCGACTTTGCCCTAATCCCCCTCCAGAGGGGGAAACCCCAAGGGATGATGTTATTCACAACTGGGGCCCTGATCTCCTTTATGCATATCCTCCCACTCCATGAATTCCCAAATTTCTTCAGACTTGACAAGCATGATAGATCCAGACATAGTAAACCTCAGGCTGGCTGCCTGGTTTCTCCAGTTCCCTTAATAATCCGACAACCTATGCTCTCTTCTCCTGTCCATCATATGCTTTTGTCCTCCCATTAACCTTCCACCAGGAAACTGTACTCCAGCAAATGGAAGACATTTGTTTTTTGGGCTCAAAAATGTAATGTGGACCTTTTACAACCCCCATACATAATATGTTTGAATTTCTAGTGCATCTTTTTCAAGAAAAAGCTAGTTCTTCTACCATTAAACTACAATTAGCAGAGATATCACATTTTCATGTTGGAATAAGTGTTTCTTCTGTAGCATTCCATAAGTAGAGCAAAACATTTTTGAAAGGCACTCTACTCTTAAGGGTCCGCTTTAAAGACCCTACTCCCTCTTTGAACCTAAACCTTGTGTTGCAGTCTCTTGCACAGTCTCCTTTTGAACTTCCATCTACATGCAAACTCAAATATCTTTCATGGAAAATAATTTTCTTAGTAGCGATTCCCTCTATCAGAAGAATTTCTGAGACCCAAGCATTGTGTTCTAAATTTCCATACTTGATATTCCATAAAGATAAAGTTACTTTACATACCAACCCTTAATTTCTTCCAAAGGTGGTGTCAGAATACAATATAAATCCATCGCTTAATTTGCCAGCATTCTTTCCCAAATTTTCTAACAAAGGAAAATAAGTGTTACATTTATTAGATTGTTCATAGACAGTTGCAGTAAGACTAAAAACATCAGAAATTCTGACCAATTATTTGTTTCACATGCAGAGCCAACATTGGGTAAACCAGTTACCAAAGTTGCTCTATCTAGATGGATAACAAATTGCATTTGCTTTGTGTATAACAAATTGGGCATTGCTCTGACAAAACCTGTTTGAGTCCATTCCACCAGATCCAAGGCAACTTCTTACGTCTTCAGTTTTTCAATACTGAGTATCCATGGATGACATTTCTGCAGTAGCTGCTTGGGCTACTCCCCTTACCTTTATTACTCATTGCAAATTATATGTGGTCTCCCGACGAAGGGCATCTTTTGGTTCTGTGGTTCTCAGGAATATCCGTTCTTGAGTCTGCCCTGGAAATTAGGTAGCTGGGGACTCTGTCGAATCAGTTGAGGACAGAATGAAAATGGACAACATCAGATAAAGAAGTTATGTACTCACGTAACGTTCCATCTGTGTTGTCGTTTTTCATTCTTCCTCAAGTACTGTCCCACCAACCCTCATTCTTAAGGCTTCTTGAAGAATTAATGCTTAGAGGACCTATATGTCCTTATTATTTACATAAACTCCAGATAAAGCTCTCCATGATGATTTCCATCTTTTACTTTCTACTAAGACAACAAACAAGATCTGAGGTAATTGGGGTTGGTGCGCTGTGGGTAGAAGTTCGAGAGTTTTTGGTTGCCATGAGCTTTAGCAACTGCCGAGTTGGATCAGAGGGAGCGCATCCGAACCCATCAGTTGAGGAAGAATGAACATGACTTCTTTTTTCTAACATCATAGTTCACCCCCTAAATGACAAACAGCACATACCCTCTGCTGCTCATCCAGTCAAACCATAACGATGGCCTCTGCTGATACTACTGCAGTGCTAATGTAGGCATCACCTACATGTATACCTGTACATCCACACTCCTGAAATAATAATGAAATGTCCACTCAACTGTTTTTTTTTTATCCCATATAACTTAAGTTAAAAGTCTTGTGGCATTTTTCCTAGATTTTTCTTGTTGTTGTTTGTCTTTTCGGCTTTTCCCAGTTAGGGGTCGCCACAGCAGAACTCTGGTCCGCTAATTATTGGCAGTCGATTTTTATGGTGCCAAGTTGCCAGCCCAACACCCAACCATCAGCGAAGGCACACCCATTCACGCATGTCTTTCAGAGGCCACTCAACCGCGGGGAGAACATGCAGACTCCACACAGAAGGCACTCCAGCCGAGAATTGAACAGGAGAACCTCGTGCTGTGAGGCAATAACGCTACCGCTGTACCACCACGGCTTTTTTTTTCGTAGATTTTTCTATGCATCTCTTTTCCCCATCTTCTGGTAATATTACTGACTCCTATGAGAACTGTTTTGACAGAAATCTTTCCACATCTCACCTTTTAATTTTATAGCAAATAAACAAAATGTGAGTTAATACTGCAGAATGGTGGTACTGCATTTCATGTGGAAAGAAGCAGTGTCACTTGGGTATACCAACAGAAAAGAATTGTTAATGTAGTTTAATTGCTATAATTTTTGTAATGATGCTTTTGCAAAGTTAGAATGCATCTAAATGTGTGCACATACAAGTGCATTATACATGCATATATTGATTGAATCACATTCATTTATTCTCTTTTTTTACTTTAATATTTCTATTGCAGGTGACCGTCCATTTACTGTTTAAAGCAATGAGATCTGAAACTTAGGGTTTAGATGGCTGAATAAGAAAACTAATTTGCTCAGTTACATTTCCAGTCTTTGAATCTGGACTTATCAAATCTGTCATTCTATGGTTTATTCAATGCTTGGCTGTTTGCATTTGACTCTGTTTCAGAACTTGCAGGCAATATTCTTGTGCCTTTTTATTTTGTGAGTTTATTTCATTATTAACTTTCAGAGATACCAGAATGCAAACAGCACCATCTTTTCTCTCTTTTACATGGTATTGTTTTTTATAATCTATATGAAATGCAGTCACCTTCCTTTCTTTGATGATCAAGATCTATATCTCAGAGATAAGAGCATGTGTGCTGCAGTTTCAGAATAATACATGCTACGTGCAGCTCAACTGTCATTTTTTAAGTTTTGTTAAGTGTCTGAAGTAGTTTAGTAGCCATTTGTACTCTGAATATTTGCAGAATGCGAGTTTTTAAGAAATGTTTTCAGAAATCCATCATCTGGTTCATTATCCTATCCACACTTTTGGTGAGTATGTATTTACAAAATGCATTTTGCATGCAGTTTTAGAAGTATTCTTTGATAAGCTGACTAGTCATTGTTTGAATTATTTGTGCAGTGCACACTTCATTAACAGTTCAGTACTGTGAAACATAATGTAGTTACTAAAGCATATATTATACTGATGTGATTCTGTTTGAAGTGTTTTTAATTTAGTGACCAATTGATTGAAAACTGCTGCAGAGACATTACACTAAGTTTAACTGTAAGAAGTGAGTAAATGATTACTTTTGACTTTGTAATTAGCATGGGCACAAACTGGCAATGTTTATTTATCGTGGTAACACAAGAAAGAAAAAAATGGCAATAGCATAGCGGTAATTCCAATTAGATAAAATGCAGTGGAAAGAGAGCATAAAGTCCTACAATGCCTGACATTTTAGCATAGCATTTTGGCTGTGAGATGTAAACAAGCTTCATTTTCCAATTGCAAACTGTATGATTCTGAGCAAGTTATTTATCCATACAGTGATCTTGAGGCATTTTGGCCTGTGAATAAAATGATATTTAAAAAAAATAAGATGCAAATCTAGTAATAGTGGAAATGCACTGTATTTTTTGGACTCCCTTTGAATTTGTGATAATGTAGCTTAGAACCAGACCCAGCCAACTGTGAACCATCATTAAGAACAGAACTGAATTCCAAGATGACTCTAACTTTCTTATGTAGAGGAATTAGTTTGTGTTCAGCACACTCCTGCCTCTTGCTGAACAATTGAAATAGAAGTACAATATCAGCCCACATATTAAGCCAGAAGGGAGCAAGGCTAAAGTTCAGTACCCAATGGTTTGCCTTTATTATTCCAAATACTGAAGCACATGCTTTTAATTATGAGACTGTGGTATCTCAGAGAATTCCCCTTCTTTTGTTCCACAGTGATATAGGAGTTAATAGACACATATATTCATATATTGTTCATAGGTTAGTACTAAGCTAACTGCCCTTGAGAGCCATTGTAAGCCTATCCAATTATCCCTTGTGAGACTCAAACCCTGCACCTTGTGTTTGTAAGGCAAACACCTTAACCATTAGGCCACCCTCCCAACCCAAAAAAATATAGCCGCCCAACCTGGGACTCAAACCCATGGCCCTGAGAGTAAGAGTATCATGCTCTACCGTCTAAGCTAGCCAGGCTATCTAGCATGTAACAGGGTTGTGTCACAACATTATTCAACTGTCCTTGTTTTCTCTTCTGCTCACACATTGCTGTTTGCACTTATAAGTATCAGTCTACTTTAGCCTTTCAGTTGATCCAGAAGCTTGATAGATGTACTGCAATTGTCCAGTGGTTTACCACTCCTAGTCCCAAAGAGAAAGAAAATAGTTTTTTTTTTTAAATGATGTGGTGATGAAGATTTATTCAGTGTTACAAACAGGAAATATATTGTGTTTACCAAAAATCAGCTTTCTTGATCAGTGGTCTGTATTCAGGGAACAGACCTGGAATTCAGTCAAACAGGCTGGGGAATCAGGACCTCTGGCAGGCATGTAGACCAAAGATAGCTCACTGCCAAAATCAAAACAAATATTTTAAAATAATATACAATTATGAGCTAAAAGTTTTAAATGTACTTCACAGTTTAGGTGAGTTAGTAAAGTAGATGTTAATGAAATGGAAAATAATGTGAAAAATGTGGTTGACTGATAGTGAAAGATAGAGCGTGAGAACTTAAATGTTGAGTGATAAATGTAAGAAAGGGTAGAAAAGCATAGAGGGAGAGAGGGACATAAAAGGCAAGAAGCACACTATAGTGTGATAAGTAGAGGGGAGTGTATGTAGGTTAATGTTATAGAGAAACTTTCATTTGCGATTTCCATTTTTTCAGTTTTTAGTATGTTGCATATTTCTATATTTCTATATTTTTCAATTGTTTAAACTGCTTTCTTTTTAAGATACAAAGATTTTTTTCATCAATATGCACTGTGAGTTCAAGTCACCCTGTGTGCTTACTAATAATGTAGAATACAGCTTGCATGCTAATGGAACTGTATTTGCTGTCATCTCTTGAGCCCATTTTAACTACTCAACATGCCTTTTTTGCTTGTATAGTAACTTAACACTTAACTGAGAGAGATTTTGTAAGTCAGTACTTGTTTGCAGATGTAATCTGAAGGTATTCAGTTACACTTTGGTCAGCATAGCTAATTCAAAGTACCCAATGAAGAGCAGTATCATAAAATATTATCATGTGATAAACAGTTTGGTAAGTCAGTCCCACTACTTCACGAGATTTGTGAACATCTCAGATGTCCATAGGGCTGGCTAGAGTAGATGTACACTGACTGAGCTCCAGGTGGGTTGTCTCTAAAAGCAGTAACTAGTGGTTTCAAGCATGTATTATCATTTAGCAGTGGCTATGTGCATTACTTGCATTTAAAAATTGATTTACAGAAGGAGCAATGGGTGGAAAGGAAATATGAAATCAAGGAAGTATGAGCCTGTGAGTCTAGAACTGCTAGAAATCGGTCAAAAAGACATGGCAGTGTGGAATAAATGCATATTAATAGACACTATAGTTACTGCCTTTATTCTGTATGCTTTTTGATTTTTTTTTTCACATGTTGCTATGGTTTCACTGAAGCCGAATCACAGTAGGCGGCCAAAAAAAGCAGAAAACAAAGAGTTTGAATGGCAAGATACAGGTGACTGGGCTGAACCTTCAGAAGTGTAGAATATCAAGTAATTTTTTATGAAAACTTGTAGGAGCCCCCTCCCCATATGATTCCATGTTTTGCTGAAAACACCTGAAATGCTTTGAGTGGGTACATTCATGCGAGTCCCTTCTCTTGGGGAAACTTGCCGGGGAGACTAATAGTGCAAGACAAACTGCTTCCTTCCTGCACAGCGAATCAGGGAAGAGCAACATACAAGAGCTGGGAGGAAAGTATCAGTGGAAGGGAAATAGTTATAAAAGCACAAATTCTATCTAGTTAGTACCCTCAATGCTGTATGTATTTACTGTGACATATTATAGTTTGATATGGTCAACCATAAACTTCTCATTCTTTCTTTAAAATCAATCTCCCTGAATAATCACTCAATCCAGTGGTTCCAGTCCTATCTGACTGGCAGACCACAGGCTGTATTATGGCTGGGCAAACTGTCCAGCCAGCTACCTCTCACACTTGGTGTCCCTCAAGGCTCCATATTAGGACCACTACTCTTCTCTATTTTCATCAATAACCTTCACTCTGCTATCCCCAAAGCTACCTACATTCAATATGCAGATGATTCCACTCTGATCTGCTCAGCCACTTCCCCATCTGACCTGCAAATCTTAATCCAAAACACATTTAACACTATTGAAAACTTGCTCACCAACCAACGTCTACTGCTGAACCCCAATAAAGCTAAACTTCTACTCTTCACCCCCACTAGTAGATCCACCCCATTTTTTTTCTCTGTTACATCCAACAATGGTACCACTATCTCCCCAGATACCCATACTAAGCTTCTAGGGGTTATTATAGATAATAATATTAAATTTGACCTACAAGTCAACAAAACAATACAGACCATCAATAAGAAGCTTGGATCTCTGTACAGAAACAAGTCATTTTTAACCCCACTAGAACTGCAATTGCCCAGTCGCATCTAATCTCTACTCTTATATATGCCTCTCCTGCACTCTCCAACCTTAATAAATCTGAACTGAGTAAGCTCTCCCATAGCTACAACCATATTGCCAGATTTGCCACTGGCTCAACCTACAGAACCCATCACTGCCAGAATCTTAAACAACTAGAGTGGCTAGAGCTGCCCAGCTTAATTCAATTCAATCAACTCTTAATAGCACATAAACTTCTATACCAACCAGAAGATACCCACTCACTTATAAATATTATAAAGCCATACAACAACTCGAGGTCACTACGATCATCCAACAAATTACTGGTCCAAACATACAAAGCTAATAACTCAGCTGGTGAATCCCTGTTTGCCAACTTTGTTGGCAAAACCTGGAATTCACTGCCAAACTATATAACGCTTCAATCCTCCCTAAGTCTCTTCAAAAAAAAAAAAAAAAGCATCAAACAGCATTTCAAAGTGAACTGGCTTTGTCCCTGTACCAACCCTGATTAAGTTAGAAAATGAAATCCTACCTAAATAATTTCTTAAACATTTAATACTCAACTATGTTTTGTTCCAGTCTGATGATTTTTTGTTTTTAATGTGTCAGACCATATAATTTGTGAGTCCCTATTGGGAACATAACTAAACCATTGTATATATACATAACTACTTGTATTATATTTTCTATGTATCTAATTGTTGTGTAATCTTTGCAATTTTGTCTATTGGAGCTTTTCTCCCTGGGCCTCCGCTGAAAATGGACATATATCCAGTCAGATTATCCCGGTCAACAAGTGTAAAATAAATAAATAAATAAAATAAATAATAAATAGTTATAAAAGAACAAATTCTAGTTAGTAACTTCAATGCTGTATGTATTTACTGTGATATGATTTTGTTGTAACTGGTCTTACAGGGTTTATAGCAGATAAAGGGTGCAGACAGGATAGCAACTAGTAGTTTCAGCAGAAGAAAAATGTAAGTAGGAATAAAGCTAGGCTAAAGCAGAATGGACTTGGAAAAGCAAGCAGTCATATCTAAAAGACCTTTATTGTCAAGACTGTTAGAGTAAGACCGGCAAGGAAATTTAAGTATTTTTAAGATATTTATAGTTGTAGTTTTGTGTTAAATAAGAGCAAGAGAAAGAGACAGACATACAGGCAAAGATTGTCACTGATAGTCGAGTTTCCATTAAGCAGAGAAAATAGCAGACTAAGTGGTTACAGAGTCTATATATATATATATATATATATATATATATATATATATATATATATATATATATATATATCCAGAGAGAACGAGAGAGACATTCACATGTTCAACATATATTTCTATATTCATCTTGAGAATGGACACTGCTAAAGGATGTGATAAAAATGTGTCTGAGATGAAGTGTAGGTATTTTTTACCAGAACCGAATTTATCACCACCCTACTTGTGTCATCAAGTATTTATCACTACTTGACTCACATAATCAGTTAAGGAAACTCCACCCCATACAACTAAACAGAAAAAGTCAGAATCTTCACACACTGTATACACATAATACAGGTACGCAAGTGTCTGAAAGTAGTTAAGTCTTCCTAAAACAAACCCTTCAAAAGAAAGTGTAAGATATTTCAAATGAAAAATGTTAAAAGGAAAAAAGAAAAATGTCTAAAATAAAAAGATGACTGTGGTCAGCCAGTTAGAAATGACATTATTGCCAAATTGAATCCTGTTCCAAATTAACTATAAGTGTTATGTGTTATAAGTGTCGGACAGTAGCTCAGCAAATAGCATGCTTGCTTTTGATGCCACAAGATCTTTTCCTACCTCACGTACATGGATGTATTTCTCTAATACTAACATTAAAGTGCAGCAGAAGGTGGTCTTGCACTCCTGAGTCTGTTGTCTTCAGATGACACATTAATAATCATGTAAATTAGTAAAATGTGCATTTATCTCATAACTGTTGCTACATTTATTAATTGCTATTATACAGTTTTTGTTATATAATGTTAATGTTCTGTTTTGATATGTAAAGTTTACTGACTTTCAATTCCACTTTTTCTTTTTTTTTGTGAATTATTTCACTCAGGCAGTACATACAAATGGTCAGTTGTGATCAGTGTACTACCCCAGTAAACAAATGTAAAATAAAAAAATAAAATAAAAAGCTGAGACCCATCTGCCTGAGTTGGAGATAGTTCAGGTGGATGTGAAAGACCTACTTACTGAAAAGAGCAGGAAGTTTCCCCTGGTTAATATGAATGCAGGTCTCCCCCCAAAAGAGGCCACTAACTTAGTGGGATTAATTCTTTCTTCTTCTTTCGGCTTTTCCCGGTTAGGGGTCGCCACAGTGGATCACCCGCCCGCTCGTGATTGGCAGTGGAGTTTCATGGTGTCAAGTTGCCAGCCCGGCGCCCAACCTTCCACAGAAGGCACACACATGCACAGGGCCAATTTAGAGTGTCCAATCCAACTACAGCATGTCTTTGGGATGTGGGAGGATACCAGAGCACCCGGAGGAAACCCACGCGACCACAGGGAGGACATGCAGACTCCGCACAGAAAGCACCCAGCCGAGAATCGAACTGGAGAACCTCTTGCTGTGAGGCAGCAATGCTAACTGCTGCATCACAGCGGCTGCCCTAACCTAGTGGGATTAATAAAGTTAACAAAGTCTAAATAAAGTATATTAATGGACTTTAAGCTAGCTAGAGCCCTAATTTAAGCACACTAAATCTAAACAACATTAGCCTAACCCTCACTACACTGCAGGATGTGTATACAGATCCAGTGTTGAAATCTGTTATTTTATGTATGAATACAGCTCAAAATATCTATAGCTCATTTGATCAACTTTACTCTGACAAATACCTCTTGGAAATTTATAAGCCCAATAAAAAGCAAACTCTTCTACAATCACTCTTTTGCAAATGCATGGAAAAAAATCTCTAAAAGACAGTCTGCTAAACTCATGGTCCTGCTTATACCCCGACCCAACTTCCTCCAATACACCTAACCTCTCCTTAGCCCTAATGATACACAAAATTTCTTCCAGTTTCTACCTCCAAACAAATCATCTCTATCTGTTACCCTCAACTATATAAATTCTGCTTTACCTCCTAACAATAAGCTGTAGTACAAAATTTTGCCTTGTATAAATGTAACAGTTTACCCTGGGTGCATTTCTTGTTAAATTCTTATATGTAATTTGTATGTAATTACTTTTATTCTTTGTTTATTATGTCATAGTATTTCATGTTTGCATCTTTTTTTGTTTACTTTTACATCTGGAGCTTTTCTCCTCGGGCATCCACTGAAAAAGGGCTATCACCCAGTCAGACTAACCCGGTCAACAAATTTCAAAATAAATTAAAAAAATTGACTGAAAAGTTTTTGAGGGAGTGAAAGACATTGAAAACACAAAATGTCAAAGCCACATTTAACTGAATGATCAAATGACTGCATTCTCATTTGTATACTGTTTGCAGGTAGGAGTGTGCAGGAAAATGATAACAAGCAAAAAGCATCAACTGTAAGCATACTCTTTTATACATGTGGACCAGTGGGCCACGGAGTCAGATTTGGTACTAATAATAAGAACACTGATCTACCTGTGAAAACAGTAACCAGTTAAACATATTCTGTTAGTTTTGTTGTACCTATGGAATACTATCAGTTATTTGCAAGATTAGTTGAGTCATTTATTTATTTATTTATTTTGTACGTGCTAACTGTGGTTGTCTAACTGGGCATAAAACCCATTTTCTGCAGAGGCCCGGGGAGAAAAGCTCCACACAGAAAAACAATATTCAAACAAGAATACGTCTCTTAATATATTGTGTCAAAAACAATTAGTTGCCAACAAGGAGTATTACAATAAATTAAACATTTGGTAAAACATATCTTTCTTCTATTATGCTATTGCTAAATTAAGTATGATGTCTTAATTAATGGCAGGTTGTTGTATGGCCTACTTGACACAGGCAGTATGATCACATTTATAAAGTATGTGCATAAAATGAAGACTCTTAATAAAAAGCAGATAAAGTAGTCTGCATTCATGGAAGTAAAAAGTATCCCCTTATTCAAGCAGAAACACAAATTGTGCTAGCAAAGGAAATACATAATTTTGCTGAAGCTCCCAATCTAACACATAACATGACAATAGGGAAAAACTTTTCTCAAAAATTTAAAGATTTATGTGGAAAAAGGTAAGGTGAAAATCCTTTTGATAGTTCACATTATGAGTATGGGGAAGGGAATCAGTAAATGAGTAATCCCACAGTTACATCCCTGCCTAACTTGGAAAAGGGGTTGGAGAGCAACTTTCAGACATATTAATGTGTATTATAAATTTAACAACGATCATGGAATTGTGTTAGAAAGCCCTAAAGGCACAGACATTAGCTAAGGATAAAGTGGGATGCATACTGTGAGACAAAGAAATTATGACATCATAACAGAAGCCAAAGTAGCTCCAATGGCGGAGAAGGTCAAAGAGAACAGATTACAGTAGTTTGGACACATATGCAGGAAAGAAGAAAATTATTTGTCCAAAAGATTTGACAAAAAGAGGAAGAAGGCAAGAGAAAACTAGGATATCAAGACTTATGACAGTATTGACTATTGAAGTAGGTAGGAGATGGCCACTCAGTAGAGACAGGTGGTGATACGTCAGTATACACCTAAGGCAGAGTGGCCTACAAGAGCAGAACTAGTAGATGGAAGAGGGTTACATAGTAAAACATTGAAGCTTGTAAGTTCTGCAAAGCAGGAGAGTGTATGTGTCACTGCATCCTGAAAATGTTGTAGAGCAGGGGGAAGAAATGACTAGTAGAACTGAAGGGTCTTTATTACAAGATTGAATGCTTAGGTGATCGAACGCCTAAACATCGAACTTGTAATATCGAAAGCAAAATACAGAGAATGGACGATTTAATGCAGGGAAAGATTTCCCTTGGCCGTTTGCCAGATTTTGCCATTTTCTCTACTGTAGAGCGATCTCGGAGTTGGTATATTTAGTTAGGGGGTGTGGGGGCACAGCCCCCCACATTGGGGGGGCAAATCCCCCCACTTAGTTTGGGTGTAAAGTTATTTTTTATTTTCCGTGGCTGACCAACATGTTTTCCTGCGCCATTCGACATTTTTGGGTTCGATATTACAAGTTCGATGTTTAGGTGCTCGATCACCTAAGCATTCTATCTTGTAATATAGACGCGAACTGAAGAAAATTAATTAGTCAGTAAAATAGTGTATTCCAGGGGAATGGCATTAGGAAGTATGGGGAATGGCATTAGGAAATATGGGAAATATGTAACCACTATGAAATAAGGCTAAAGGAGGTTCATCAAGGATGTAAAATCAAAGTCTATTGAGCACTTTCATCTCTCTTAGAAGACTTCATCAGAATTCTAAGAGGGATAAAAGCGCTCAATAAACTTTGATTTTACATCCTTGATGAACCCCATTTAGCACTATTTCATAGTGGTTACTATGGTTAAAGTCCCACATTAAAGATGTAGTTATCACAACTGGATATAACAACATTAGACTTGACAGATTAAACAAAAGAGGTGGTGGAGTCGCCATTAAGTTCAAGGACACCCTCAAGGTTGTACAGCTAAGCTGTGCTCCTCCTGACCTGCCCAACTCTGAAATTCTAACAACTCACCTAGAAATTCACCCCAACAAATCAATAATTATAATAGCCACCTACAGTATAAAAAAAGTGTACACACCCCTGTTAAAATGCCAGGTTTTTATGATATAAAAAATGAGGCCACAATAAATAATTTCAATACTTTTCCCACCTTTAATGTGACCTATAACCTGTACAATTCAATTGAAAAACAAATCTGTTAGGGGAAAAATATAAAAAATAAAAAGCATACAATACAGTGGTTGCATAAGTGTGCACACCCTTAAACTAATCCTTTGTTGTGTGTGCGCACCCTTAAACTAATACTTTGTTGAAGCACTTTTTGATTTAATTACAGCATTCAGTCTTCTTGGGTACACACCTGCCATCAATTAAAGAGATTCTGATTAACTCAAAATAAGGTTCAGCTGTCCTAGTAGGATTTTTCCTGACATTTACTCAGTTGCCTGCTACAGTAAAAGCCATGGTTTACAGAGAGCTTACAAAGCATCAAAGGGATCTCATTGTTGAAAGGTATCAGTCAGGATAAGGGTACAAAAAAATTTCCACAGCATTGGATATACCATGGAACACAGTCAAGGCAGTCATCAAAAAGTGGAGAAAATATAGGACAACAGTGACATTGCAAAGAACTGGACTTCCCTCCAAAACAGATGAAAAGACAAAACAAAAACTGGTCAGGGAGCCTGCCA
Organism: Protopterus annectens; assembly: GCF_019279795.1. Lineage (NCBI taxonomy): Eukaryota > Metazoa > Chordata > Ceratodontiformes > Protopteridae > Protopterus > Protopterus annectens. The sequence continues at coordinate 1,703,185,443 of NC_056729.1, read as the reverse complement.
AGAGACCTATAGCAACATTGAAGGAGCTGTAGGACTTTCTGGCAAGTACTGGCTGTGTGCTACATGTGACAACAGTCTCCTGTATTCTCCATATGCCTGGAATATGGGGTAGGATTGCCAGACGGAAGCCTTTTCTTACACAGAAAAATATCCAGGCCAGGCTAAAATTTGCAAACCAATACATCAAGTCTCCCAAAACCATGTGGGAAAAAGTGTTATGGTCTGAAGAGACCAAGGCTGAACTTTTTGGCCACAATTCCAAAAGGCACATTTGGTGCAAAAACAACACTTCACATCACCAAAAGAACACCATCCCCACAGTGAAACATGGTAGTGGCAGTATCATGCTTTGGGTTGCTTTTCTTCAGCTGGAACTGGGGCTTTAGTCAAGGTGGAGGGAAGTATGAACAGTTCCAAATACCAGTCACTTTTGGCCCAAAACCTTCAGGCATCTGCTAGCCCAGACCTAAATCCAGTAGAAAATCTGTGGGCTGACCTGAAGAGGGCTGTGCACAAGAAATGCCCTCACAAGCTGTCAGATTTGGAGCGCTTTCACATGGAAGAGTGGGCACATATTGCCAAGTCAAGATGTGCCATGCTGATAGACTCCTACCCAAAACATGACCTAGCAGACCCACTTGGATCTCTGTTTAACCACAGCCTGAGAATTAGCTATTTCCAGTGGAATGGAGGACAGCAACAGTAATACCTCTGCACAAAGAGGACCATCAACTGACTCTGGAAATTATAGGCCCATTAGCTTGACTAGGCTCATCTGCAAGGCCATGGAAAGAATTATTATGAACCTTATTAACAAGGACATAGGTAATCTCCAAACTCTGGACCCAACCCAGTTCAGATTCATTAAAGGTAGACCATGCCTGTTAAACATGTGTGACTTCTTCCAGAAAGTCACCAAGGCATTAGACAAGGGAAAGACAGTGCATACCACCTATCTTAACCTAACCAAGGCATTTGACACAATTCCCCACTTTATAGAAAAACTCTCCCAATTGGGAATTAACACCTACATTATCAGATGGGTAGCCAACTCGCTCACCGACAGGGCACATACTGTCAAAGTGGGTGACTTCACCTATAGCAAAAGATCAGTTACCACAGAATTTTGTGCTGGGCCCCTTACTGTTCAGAATATATCTCTCAGAAGTCCAGGCAATCCTGGACGGCCTGTGGCTGACCAAGTCCACTGATGATTGCAAATTTGGAGAAATCAATGAGCCCCCCAATGATGTTAATATACTGCAGACAGGGCTAATGCAGACCAATGAGTGTTGCCAAAGCCACAGATTAAAGTTAAATTAAAAAATGCATTACTATTCCCTTTGAGAAAGTTGACATCCATGCTAATTACATTATACACAGCACCCCCTAAGTGTAGTCCCAGTGGTATGTGATCTGGGTACTGAGTTTGATAGCAACCTAAACTGTGACCACCGTATATCCACAGTAATAGCATCTGATAAGTAAAGGTATTGCATCTATATCTAAGGATGTTATAATTCCATTATACTTGGCCCTCATCAGGCTAATGATTGAGTACAATGGTCCCTTTAGCATGTATCTCATCAAACACCTGCAACAGCTGGAGAGACCACAGAGGTTTCTCACCAAGAAATTACAGGGTACATAAAACAAATCTTACGCGGCATGTTATATGACTCTGAGTAAGTCAGTTTAATAGACATTTTCTTCTAAAACAGTTGTAGATAGTTAAATGAACTAATCTAACTATAAACCAGTATCTGCTTCCCAGTTAGAAAGTTTCCCTTGATTGAGCTAGTTGCTTGGATTCATACAGTATCCAAGCCAAGTTGTGCCAGAAATAACTTATGACATTACTTCATAACTTGAACATTTAATCATCCTTTTCAGTACCATCCTCCATCTTTCTGGTCATACGCTTCTCAGTCCTAGTCCAGCAAGCCATTCCATTAATCTCAAACTTTGATACATGGCTTGTATGAATTTATGCTGCATTAGTAACAAATGGGCTCAACTTGAGTCTCTGACACTGAATCTTGGCTCAAAGATACTTTCTAAATCTCCCCTTTCCTCTTCTACTTATGACATCTTTACTGATATCAGACAAGGATCTAGACAAGGGGAGCTGTGCTAACGTTAGTGAAAAATGATCCCCTGCTCATTCCCTCATTGGTTACCTAAAGCAACAATAACAAGGATAACTCAACCTTAACTTCAAGTTTTTTTTTCCATGGGGGGGAGGGGCACACAAAACTCTTCTTTGCAACAATTTACATGCCTCCACCTGCATCAGTCCCCACTCATGAATCTAGCATGCCTCAGAGTCTAGATTTTACTAATAACAATAAATTAATTACCTTTGGTGACATGAACCTTGACAGAAATTTTCTACTCAGATCTTTTACCAGGCTATTTGATAACCAAAATCTTACACAAGCAGGAAATAAAAGTAACAGACTGAACCATTTCACCTGTGAATCTTCTTTTGACCTAATTTTCATAAATATCCATAATAAATGTTCTAATTTTAGCAGGCTGCCAAATAATCTCATAGATTGATGTTCTTTTACTAGGGATTTAGGATTCTGAAATCCCCATCAACATGCTCTATTTCATCTTCTCTTTCAAATATGACAGGTTGCTAGCTGTAGAGCTATAGTCAACCTACTGGACTGCAGTCTACCAATGCACTGACCCCACCTTCCTAACTACTTAACTTCTTTTTTATAATATAGTAGTAAAAATTCAAAACAAACTTATTCAGAAAATGAAACAAACACTTGTCCAATTTTCAATTATGGATAACTTACTCATTAAGAATTTTAATTAAACATCAAAATAATGCATGGAAAGTATTGCATAATTACATGCCTAACAGATTAACACACATCCACATACATAAAAGCGCAAGTTAAATTACAATATTACAAGAAGTCAAGGTGGTTTAACTGAATACAGGCTAACAAAACTAAAATTCTGCACTTTAGAAATCTACAAATGACCACTCTCACAAACTCTAAAAAAATCTAGAATACAATAAAATCTCTTGCTTCTAGTAAAACCTTTCAAAAAAGCCATTCACCTCTGCTTTTATCACTGAATGCTGAATATGGCTGCCACTTCTCCTGTTATCACCTTTAAATTCTCCAAAACCATTTTGGTTGACCCAATTGTCCCTCTAACAAAGTAATTTATTTCCTTTGTACCTACTTTAATTTGGGTTCACACAAGAAAATACAGAAACTGCTATTTTCAGTTGCTCACAGGTTCAATCCTAACTTTCCTTTCATTACTTGCATCTCAAAATGGTGACTCCTGCTGCATGCTGTATTCCCAAACCTTTAGAACACATCTTTAGCTTACCTCTTACCACGAGTAATAGTCTTCCAAGTTTAAAGCACGGTCTCATTATACCCCTTCCTAAAGTTTCTCAGCCTAAGTTGCCCATTAACTATAGACCAATAGCTAATTTGTGTCCTGTGGCAAAAGTCTTTGAAAAACTTACCTACCAGAGTACATCCCAAAATATGACCTTCTTGCTGACCAGTAGTGTGATTTCCACCCAGATCATAGTTCTCATACTGCTACTGTAGCCTTAACCTCATACATTTACTTCAACACAGTGAAAGGCCTCCTAACTTGGTTATTTTTCTAAATTTAGAAGAGCATTGCAAAATGTAAACCATGACCTTTTAGGTCAAAATTTGATTATGTAGTCTCCAATGAAGTCTCCTCTTGGTTCAGGAATTATTTTTTCAATAGAATCTTTGTAATCTATTGGCTTAGTTCTTATGCATTTACTGAATCTGTGGGTTTCCATGGGGTTCTGTCTTTGGCCCTCTGCCTTTTTCTTCTTATGTCAGTAGTGTCCAGTGGGACTTAACCCATTTATATCTTACTATGATAATGCTATTGCTTTCACTGCTGCCCACAAACCTAAGAAACAGATAGCTATGTCATTACAAAATAACCTCTCCCTAGTTTAGAATGTCTTTCAAATGATACATTTCCTGTCTATACTGCTAAAGCCACTGTTATATTTTTCACATCATCAAAAAGACTAGTGCTACAACACAGTATTGTGAAAAAAAATCCTACTATATTATTAATGTAAATGATATTTGGAGTGATAAGTTAAATTGTAGTTTAAAGATTTGTAATAAAAATTTGCATAGTCTGATGGATATTTTGGTACACACAAATAATCGATGACCTTAAAGAGCAATGTAGATGGTGTGGTAGGTTTACTATTGTTTGTTCAAAACAACGAAAAGTAAACCCAAACAGAAACATTCTGACTGGTCACAATGTCGACCCAAATGACACATTTGAGCTGACATTGTGCCCAAAACCATCATGTGATAGCCATTTAGGAGCTGATGTAGATCAGACTCCAATATTACATATCACGTTTTTGCAGGGGGCAAGCCTCCCTGCACCTCCATGTGGGGGGCTGTGCCCCCCCACACCCCTCTACTAATATATTCTAACTCTGAGATCGCACTACAGTGGGGATATGGAGGAATTTCCAATCCCCACTGTACCGCGATCTCCATGCGGATAGTCAAATACACTTATGTGAGTGCACTACTGCATTAGCATAAGTGTGTTCGACTATCCCATCCATTTATGTTTTGTGCACGACATTCTGATTTTTGATAGAATGTTGTTCGCACAAACCATAGTAAACCGGTGTAGTATGTGCACATATGAGTGTCTTATCAAATGGCAAATGCTCATAAGAGCAAATATATAAAGATTATTTTAGATCAAATGTAAAATGATTGAAAACAACAAAAAAAAAGTAATTTTATTTTTGCGGGGGACCCCCCACACACACCCCCTGCTAATTATATATACCAACTCTGAGCTCATACAACAGCAGGGTAAGGGCAAATTCTCTTACCTCAATGCATCATCTCATAGAAAAGGCTGACAGAAAAACTCCAGTGAAAATAACGTTTGCTTATATGAGCGTTAGCTGTTATTCACAGCCTGAAAAAGTATTCACTCATATGAGTGTTCACTGTTCTGACCTGCAAACATACATACATATATATATATATATATATATATATATATATATATATATATATATATATACAGTGGATATAAAAAGTGTATATACCACTGTTAGAATGCCAGGATTTTGTGATATAAAAAATGAGACCAAAATAAATAATTTCAAAACTTTTTCCATCTTTAATGTGACCTATAACCCGTATAATTCATTTGAAAAACAAACAAATCTATTAGGGGAAAAATATCAAAAATAAAAAACGTACAATAAGCTGGTTGCATAAGTGTGCACACCCTTAAACTAATACTTTGCTGAATCACCTTTTGATTTAATTAATGTATTCAGTCTTCTTGGGTGGGAGTCTATCAGCATGGCACATCTTCACTTGGCAATATTTGCCCACTCTTCCTTGCAAAAGCACTCCAAATCTGTCAGATTGCGAGGGCATCTCTTGTGCAAAGCCCTCTTCAGGTCACCCCACAGATTTTCTAATGGATTTAGGTCTGGGCTCTGGCTGGGCCATTCCAAAACTTTAATTTTCTTCTGGTGAAGCCATTCTTTTGTTGATTCGGATGTATGCTTGGGGTCATTGTTGTGTTTGAAAGGTTTCTAGCAGATGCCTGAAGGTTTTGGGCCAAAAGTGACTGGTATTTGGAACTGTTCATAATTCCCTCCACCTTGACTAAAGCCCTAGTTCCACCTGAAGAAAAGCAACCCCAAAGCATGATACTGCCACCACCATGCTTCACAGTGGGGTTGGTGTTCTTTTGGTGATGCGAAGTGTTGTTTTTGCGCCAAAAGTGCCTTTTGGAATTGTGGCCAAAAAGTTCAGCCTTGGTCTCATCAGACCATAACACATTTTACCACATCCTTTTGGGAGACTTGATGTATTGTTTTGCAAATTTTAGCCTGGCCTGGATGTTTTTCGGTGTAAGATATGGCTTCCTTCTTGCAACCCTACCCCATAGTTCAGACATATGGAGAATATGAGAGATTGTTGTCACATGTAGTACACAACCAGTACTTGCCAGAAATTCCTGTAGCTTCTTCATTGTTGCTGTAGGTCTCTTGGCAGCCTCCCTGACCAGTTTTCATCTTGTCTTTTTATCAATTTTGGAGAGGCATTTATGCAACCAGCTTATTGTACTTTTTTTATTTTTTATATTTTTCCCCTAACACATTTGTTTTCTTTGCAACGTCACTGTTGTCCCATATTTTCTCCACTTTTTGATGACTGTCTTCACTGTGTTCCATAGTATATCCAATGCTGTGGAAATTTTTTTGTACCCTTCTCTTGACTGATACCTTTCAACAATGAGATCCCTTTGATGCTTTGTAAGCTCTCTTCGAACCATGGCTTTTGCTGTAGCAAATGTCAGGAAAATCCTACTACGACAGCTGAACTTTATTTGGGGTTAATCAGAGTCTCTTTATTTGATGGCAGGTGTGTACCTAAGAAGAGTGAATGCTGTAATTAAATCAAAAGGTCCTTCAAGAAAGTATTAGTTTAAGGGTATGCACATTTATGCAACCAGCTTATTGTATGTTTTTTTATTTTTTATATTTTTCCCCTAACACATTTGTTTGCTTTTCAATTGAATTGTACAGGTTGTAGGTCACATTAAAGGTTGGAAAAGTTTTAAAATGATTTATTGTGCTGTCGTTTTTTTATATCACAATCACCTGGCATTTTAACAGGGGTGTGTACATTTTTCATATCCACTGTATGTATATATATATATATATGTATATATATATATATATATATATATATATATATATATATATATATGTACACATATATATATATATATATATATATATATATATATGTGTGTGTGTGTGTGTGTGTATATATATATATATATATATATATATATATATATATATATATATATATATATATATATATATATATATATATATATATATATTCCACCAGTTAACATTATTTATAGACAGAAATATGTTCCAGGTAACAATTACAGATTGTCATGTTAAGGCAGTAGTGTACTGGCATACTGCCTTAAGTGTCCATGTGGACTATATTACCTAGGTCACATGATAAGTCATGTAAGGGAACATGTTTTGAAACATCTGAGAGATATACAGAATAGATCTCAAACGGCCTTGTTGCCATACATTTTTAACAACATTTTTCTGATAGTGCTTTATTAATATTTCTTATGTTGTATAAATGTAAGAATAAAAATGCTTACCTGCCTGACATATAAAGCCATGTCCAACCCGGAATTAATGGACATGCTGCACCTCAGAAAATCCAAATCCCATCGAGCTACGCGCTCGAGAGACTTGAACCTCAGCACTGAAATAAATAGGACATGCTGGAGGGACAGATTCATAACCCAGAGGCTCCCTTCACTATGGAATAAAATCCCAGTCCAGGTTAGGCAGAGTCCCTCATTGACTGTCTTCAAGAGGAATCTTGATGAGTGGATGGGAGATCGTAGGTTTACCCCGGGTATCACTTCTGTGTCACTGTTAGACAGAGGCACAGTATACTAACCTCGAAAAAGGGCATAGCAAAATTAATTTAAAATGGGTGGCGAAAGCCAAACACACTCTGGCTAGGCTTATAAATGCCCTAGGGCAGATAGCCTAGTATGAACCTTTATATTTCAGAGATGTTATTAAAAAGAGAGACATGGGGATGGTATCTATTATAGGTGCATGGGTAAATACTAGGATAGCTGCCGTTGTGGGCCATTTTAACTCATTCCATCAGGCAGAGCTCTTTTGAGTGTGTACCTTTAATTCCCAGCGGGCGTGCCTTCTGTTTGCCATCATGTATGCTTCAAGATAAAATATTGTGACACCTTGTATGAAGCATTTTTTTTTTAAATTATTAATGCAAATATGAACAGGCAAAATCTGACGCCTAAAGGCACAGTAGGAGGTAACTGCAGAAACACCTGCAGACGTCACTCAGCTGTAATGAGCCAATTTCATACTTTTTTATAATGGACTTAATAGTGAATTAGTTATGAAATATTTATTGTGAATGTTTATTGTGAATAATGATTGGGAATTTGTATGTGTAGAGTTTATTTATATAACTTGATTATAGGAATCTTCTGATTGGTGGCATTTTTACATGTGAGTATATAAAGTTTATAAATTATTAATGAGTTTTTGGAACCATAGAAAGCATAGAACCAAACTGCTAGTTCAAATTTTCTCTTAATAAAGTTAATGTTTTTAAGCTCCTTTTAAACCAAAAGACCATTTAATTATTATTATTACTCCAACACTCTATTACTGATCACTCTTGAAAATTTCTCTCTTTTGCAACACATCAGGAATATTTCAGAATTCTACTAGATAAACACTTTTTCCTTTCACAATCATGGTGACTTTACCTCAGAAATATTATAACAGCTTAAAGTAGCCTATATATTTCACATCTCCTTAATACAGAAGTTAGATGCACTATTGGTGTAAATGCCTTAATCCCAAAAGCTGCATATTCTCCATTTATTACAACGTGTCTTTCTGAACAAAACACTGATATACAATAGGCTGCAGAAAATACAATTCTTAGATTTGTTTGCCTTGCTTGTTCCTCTAAATATCACAGCCCTGCCATTCATAGAGCTAACTGGATTCTCATTACTACAATATCATTTTTTTTTACTTAATACTGTCATATCATATTTCTCATCCTGAAAAAAAATTGAAAATAAAAACAAAGGCCCTTGTAAAGTAGATGCATCCAGCTAAAATATGGACATTTAATTGACATAAAATTTGAATACCAAATAACATATTTATTCTCACTTCCAGTAGGAATGTGGTACACTACTCAGAAGCATCTGTTTAAAAAGCAGAGAGTGACAAAAATAATGTAAAAATATAAATATATTATTGAAGTGATGGTGTAAAATCTGTAAACTTTAATGACGTATATTATAAAATTGTACCACACAAGGTCATTTGTTTTTTTTTCTTCAGGAAAAGGAAGATGGAAGATGTGTGTTATCTTTCTTTAACTTATGGTTGCCACTAGTATGATGATTATGTAGTGTGGTTTGCTGTGTACTTGGGTGAATCAGAAAATTGTGTGAAGTAGTAATATAAGTCTAAAGACAGGGACTTACCTCCAAAAATAGCGACATCGTGTGCAGGGGTATAGCAGACCGGAAAATATGAATATTCGTCCAAAATAGGGAGAGTTGAAATGTCTGTCTCACATTTAAATACATTGTCTACCTCTAACATGTTCAGTTCTAGTCTTCGAACTTCTAAATCTCTCAGCCCTAATTTTCTCTAGCCGACAGTGAAAGATCCTTTCACATACTTAATCCTGCCACTTGGAATTCTCCAACTGATGATATTATGGCTATAAGCAATCTTACGTGTTTCAAGAAAAAGGTAAAAGCTACACTAGCTCAAGAAAACGAGTGTGGGTGCTTTAGAGATGCTGGTTATGGTAATACATGATTGTAAATAAGCCTCCATGCTAAGTAACAACACAACATTCTGACAGGTTGAATGCTGCTTATCTTCTGAGCTGTTAATTTGGCTGCTGAATACTAGACAAGTATTTTACTTAAATGTGTAGCTAGCAAATTGTTCAGTACATTGTTACATTTAACTTAACATTGCAAGTTTTGCACGTTTTGCTCAACCTTTTGCTTCATGTTTTGTGTTACTGTGGAAACCTTTGGGTCCAGGTTTTGGCTGGAAAAAGTTTTGTACCAACCCATTCACCTGGTTAACAAAAAACAACTAAATAAATAACTGTGTTTGAGCTGTAACAAATTCACATGAAAGCCATTAACATAACTGTTAGGCTGTATTTTCATTACTGCAGTTTGGTATAATTGAATGTTTATCTTTTTAATTTTTGGTACTGAAATGGCTGTACTATGACATGTGACAGTTACATTGCCTTTTTTGATCATGGAGCATTAAAATAACTACTTGCAAAAGCTAGTGAACAAGATTGCCATTGGCTATTAGTTATATTTATTATCTCAGGTAGAACTACAAGTTTTCAGTTCATATGCATTCAGAACCATTGTCTTTTCCCGATAACAGTATTTTTGGAGAATATTGTATTTTTATTTTCTAGTTAGCACATTCTTTTAGAAGGCATAACTGTAATGCTGAAAGCTATAGCGCTGACTGAATAAATTACTTTGTTTTTGAGAAGTTGTAAACAAGAAGCCTTTTGCTGCATCAGTTTTCAGTGCCCTGTCAGTACAAAGACACTTTTTATAGATGTATTGCCGGTCTAAGGGCCTAAGATTATGTACCGTCCTCATTGTCTTTTATGAAAAGCATCTTGGACTGTGCAGCAGACTGTTACAAGTGCTGTGGATCTTCTGCTTAACCCCAAGCAAAGCCTCTTCTGATACTGGCACTGCGGACAATGTGTGTTACAAGACAGCAGATGGTCATAAGTGTGCTTCCTCAGGGAGGGACAGTGGCAGGAATAGCACACATCTGACTACTGTTAAAGCCTTATAGCTACTTCCTTTTGCTGGCACATGAACCAGGATTGTATCTCTAAATGATGTAGCTACTGTTCCTATGGCATTGTTGTGGAGAACACCATTTTCATTGGAATTTGAGGAGATGGAATTGACTTACCTTTATTTGCTTTAGAGGGACATTTGGATAGCTTACACATTGAAGGGAATGGTTTGGTACTGGCTAGGATGTGACAAGGTAATGCAGTTTTTTGCAGGAATACAAGTAGCCAAAAAATCCATTAATTTTGGATCATCTTTATAATTAGGCTGCATTCCAGTTTGTCACAACATCTCCTTTTTTTTATTTTAGTGAAGTACTTTCACATTTTCGGCTTTCTTTTACCTTCTAGTTTTTCACCATAATTAGACTAGCAAGCTGCTTCAGTAATGTTTAACAGAATCATGGCAATTCATCATATGCTCATATCACGACATTGAACTTTTAAGAAAACAGTAAAAAGATTATTTGTTGAGGGGGCTGCACCCCAACAACCATGTATATTTATACTGTTGAAATCAATAAGTTTAATGTATTTACTTGCTGCAACTGAAGTTAAGGAACAAAAATATGAACCTTTTCCAACTCTCAGCTTATCACAAGTATACAGTAATTACATACAAAAACTCTACTTGACTAGGTGAGTTTTAAATGTACGTAGACATAGAACTGAGGTCCCATTTGCCAGAGCTGGTGGCAGTTCAAGCAGATGTGAAAGTTTTCATTGTACTACTGAAAACATTAGGGGTATTTCCTTGGTGCCCGGGGCTAAACTTCCCCTAGTCAGTATGAATACCGTCTTGGATCTCCCACGAAAAGAAGCCATGGGCCTACTGGAATTGACTCAGTCAGCAAAGTGTAAATAAATAAAATAAATAAATAAACTATCTAAACTTTCTAGATAACTTGCAAACAAAACTCAACCATCTAGTCACACCAGTATATCTATACCTGCATCCACTTCACCCATCTCCATGAAGACACATCAATGCTGTCAGCCTATACCCATAAGGCCCCTTAATGACTGCACTCGCTCATGGTAAATTCATAGTGGTGACTCCACGGTTACCAAACAGATCCTTGCTGCATCATACTGAGCAAGGAAATACTAATAGTGAGTTGTCTCTCAGGTGCCAGAATTTGTGATGTGGTTAGGGCAGTTATATCCCTAAATCTTAAAGGCAGTTATGAGCTAAGAGTTGCCCATGTCGGAATAAAGGGTTCCTATTGAAACATCGAATTTTCAATTGTTCGAATCACTAAAGGTCAACTTTTAATGATCGAACAAACGAAAATTCAAAATTTTCAAAATAGACATTAAAAAAAAAAAAGAAAAAGTAAAGGGTGTAGGCAGGGGGGCAAGCCCCACTGTACCCCCCCCCACACCACCCGCTATTTAAATATACCAATTCCGAGATCGCACTACAGTGTAGGAAAGGGAAATCTTCCCTTTCCACACCGTAGTTCATTAAAGTGCGATCTCGGAGTTGGTATATTTAAGTAGCGGGAGGTGTGGGGGGGGTGCAGGGGGGGCTTGCCTGTCAGGGTACATTTTGTTTGTTTAATTTTTTTTTTTGTAATTTTGAAGTTACGGAACTTTGATCATATGGTGTTGACCATATGGTATTCAAAGTTCTGTAACTTCGATTTTGTAATAGGTAACCGGAATAAATACCCTTAGAGAGACATAATGGTTTTCTCCCTGCATGTGTCCAAGGAGGTGTTCTGGTATCACCAAGAATTATGCCACTGTAGAAAGACAGTTTTAATTTTTAGCCTTTTAATTGGTGTGTCATTGTAGAGAGAGCCAGCATGTGCAGGCATGGAAGGCAGTGGTTGGCAAGCCATCCTGATTTACCAGGGTTGGTCTGTACCTCTTTCCTTATGGGTTACGCATACTGGCTAAAACTTTTTTTCAAGTTCAGACTGCGGTAACATGATATTGCTTAATGCTAGTAGTTTAAACAAAAAAATACCCAGGCTTGAGTCCTTTCTGAACTTTGAACACATTGGTACCTGCATAGTCACTGAAGCATGAATTAAGTGGTAGCACTCCCTGTATAACTAGGATTAATTGCCTATCATTCATTCATACCAACAGGGAACTGTAGTCTGCATTTATCCTTGATCAAATGAATTTCTACCACATCTAACATGATACAAACCTAGAACTTTGAGGTCCTGGTCACCCTAATCAAACCAAATATATTCCTTGAGTCTTTAGACCCTCATTCCCTGTGTCCTGCTGTTTCTTATATGTATTTTAATCATTTGGAAAACATATATGTTAAACCTAATACATTGTTTTTGGTTTTGTATTTTTGAATGTCCTCCAGTTTTTATTTATTTATTTTATTTTATTTTAAATGTGTTAACTGGGATAGAACATTGACCACATGGTACCAAGTTCAGCAGTGTCAGTGCAGGCAAAATAGAAGAAGAATTCAAAGGAATTGATATTTACACATAAAGTAAAAGTAAGAATGATTTTAAGTTCTCGCCTATCATTGGTATTCAACAATTGGCAAATATAATAATGATGTAATAAGTGCATATAGCATTACTATACCTATTATCGAAACCTTATCTAACTCTAAACTGCTAGGCATCATAATAAAATTTGACTTAAATATCAACCAATCCATCAAAAAACTCACCAAAAACTAGGTCTTCTTTACTGTAACAAACCATATCCCACTGACACATCAGGATAAAGACTGGCATCATCCTACCTCCTCCCCACTCTTTGTTACAAATCACCCATACTCACCAACATACAAGACAGCACCAAACAAAATGGAATCTAACTACAATAAAATAGCCAGGTTCACATCTAACACACACTGCCATGCTCACCTTTGCAAAGCACTACAGAACATACAGTGGCTTGAACTTCCTGACCAACTAACATACTCCCAGCTACTTACAACACATTCGATAGCACACAAGCCCATCATCTGCCCTTCCCCACAAAACCTTCTCAAACAATAGTCCCCACACAATACCTTTACTCTTTTATTAAAAGCCTACTAACCACCTGTAAAACCCAAAATGTAGCAGGCCTGTACTCCTCTCATGTCACCAGGAAATGGAACTCCTTGCCCACCTCCTTAAAACAGACAGCAGCACGGTAAGGTTTAAACATATCTACAATAGCACCTATTGTCTTCTTGCCTTTGTTCATGCTCGCATCCCATCGAATTTCCCACATTTGAATTCCTCCTTGCTATCCTAACCACCATCTCCAATTTTCTAACATAACAAATACTTCCTAGCTTATCCTGACTTCATCACTCTCATTTCTGTACTGCTACCCTATGACTTCTAATTTCTCACTCATCTAAAGTACTGTTCCTCTCTTATAGGTTCATAGGTTCATAGGTTTATAGGTTTATACTAGGCTATCTGCCCTAAGGCATTTATAAGCCTAGCCCAAATTATTGTGGCTTACGCCACCCCTTATATGAAAAAATACTGTGCCCATTAGTTTGTTGTGCCTCTGTCCAGCAGTGACCCAGAGATGATTCCCGGGGTAAACCTACGATCTCCCATCCACAGGTCTAGATTTCTCTTGAACAGAGTCAGCGAGGTGCTCTGCCTCACATGGACCGGGATTTTATTCCACAGCATAGGGAGTCTCTGAGTGATAAATCTATCCCTCCAGCACGTCCTATTTATATCCGTGCTAAGGTTTAAGTCGCTTGCTCTAGTGGTTTTGGTGGATTTGGATTTTTGAGGTGGAGCATGTCCATTAATTCCGGGTTGGACATGGCCTTGTATGTCAGGCACATGTCACCTCTGAGCAGACGGTATGCGACTGAATAGAGCTGGAGTTTCTTCAATCTGGCAGCATATGACAGATTTTGGAGTCCCTTTATCCTTTTGGTGAGGAACTTTTGGGGTCTCTCCAATTGCTGCAGATGTCGGGTGAGATACATCCCGAATGGGGCATTGTACTCGATCATTGGTCTGATAAGTGAAGAGTACAGGGGAACAATGACCTCACTAGATCTGGATGTGAATCCCTTCATGATCAGGTGGGCAATGTAGAAGGTCTTTCTAACCACTTTAGCAATGTGAGTGTCAAAAGAAAGGCCACTGTCAACCTGGGTCCCCAGGTCCCTGATAACCTCTTCTGTGCTTAGTGGATTGCCACCTATATGGTAGCTTGGGGTTACCTTGTTTTTCCCGAAGGGTATGACTATACATTTTTTGGCGTTTAACTTCAGGCCATGGCTCTGGCACCTGCTATCTGTTTCCGTGAGTCCCTTCTGAAGGATATCAGTGTCCGATGCACTTTCCACTATGGCGCCCAGTTTGCAGTCATCTGCAAACTTTGTCAGCCAAAGTCCTCCCATGTTGGCCTGTACTTCTGAGAAGTAGATGCCAAACAATAGGGGGCCAAGGACCGAGCCCTGTGGGACACCACTTGTGACCGGCTTGGAGTCTGACACAGCGCCAGCAACTCTAACCCTGTGGGTTCTGTCCTTAAGCCAGTTTGCAACCCATCTTGTGACATATGGGTTTACATTTAAGCTGGTAAGTTTTTCTACAATACCCGAGTGGGGTATTGTGTCGAAAGCCTTTGCAAGGTCAAGGTAGGCTGTATGGACTGCCTTTCCCTCATCAATGGCCTTGGTGACTATTTCGAAGAAGTCGACCAAGTTCAAAAGGCATGATCTTCCCTTGACAAAGCCAAACTGGGTCGGGTCCAATGTCTGCAAGTCCCCTATATCTTTGTTTATGAGCTCCATTATGATCCTCTCCATAGCTTTGCAGACTAGACTTGTTAAGCTTATGGGGCGGTAATTACCAGGGTCCGTAGAGGCGCCACCTTTGTGGAGTGGGACCACAGTTGTCGTACGCCACTCCTTGGGCACGTATCCTGTGGTAAGGCTGAGATTAAACAGCTGCCTTATGTGCGGGTTTAATTCCTCATTTAGCTTCGTGTAGCACACAGCCGGGGACACCATCCGGTCCCATTGATGCTGTGTTTTTAGCTTTAGAGAGAGCAGCTTTCACCTGCGCATTTGAGATGTCCGGGAGGCTACACTCGGCTGGGATAGTTATCTCTCCTTTAGTGGGGGGTGTGGGGTGAAGTTTGCACTGAACCTGTCTGCTAGTATGTTGGCAATGTCTGTGGGTTCAGTGATTTTTGTATCATTTTGGACTAATTCTGAGCATATCTGTGAGTTTCCACCCAGGTTCCTAACATAGCTGAAAAAGGCCTTATGATTGTCCTTTGAATCCATGGCAATTTTTCTCTCAAAATTGGCCTTAGTTGATTTTATGAGTGCTCGTATTTTTTACTAATAATGATCAGGGGTGACTTCCCTTTTATGGATTTTGTTCTATCATGTAATAGCTTTCTCCTCTTATTGTAAAGTTTGTTAATGGCTGGGGTCCACCAGACTGGACGTTTGCCCTTTGTGGAAAGAGTCTTGGTTTTATTTGGGATTGCCTGATCCATGCAGTCCTGGAGGTGTTCATAGAAGGCATTTGTAAGGGCTTCCGCAGCTTGGGTTGTGGTTTCCTCTGACTCAGGGGCCTTGAAGGATACCACACCAGTCTTGAGTAGTGTGAAGTTTGCTTTAGAGAAGTTCTTCACTATGGTCTTTTTTTGTTTGGGGTGGGGGCGGGATGTGGATTTCCAGTGAGATTAGTTTATGATCAGATCTCACCAATGAGGGATATACTTCGTGTGGAGCATTTTGTCCCCATGTTTGTGACAATGAGATCTAGTATATTTTCTCCTCTCGTGGGAACAGTGACTAGCTGTTCCATGGCATTTGAATTTATGAACTCCAGGAACCGTTGGGCTAGAAAGTTAGGGCTTGAGTAATGTTCCCAGTCTATATTCGGGTAGTTGAAGTCACCCAATATGATGGTGTTTGGAGATACATTTATACCCTCCAGTGTCTTCAGGAAGGCTGTGTGGGGTTCCTGAGTTTGAGAGGGTGGCCTGTAGCATGCTACAATTTGTAGAGCAGTTTTGCCTATTGTTAGTTGCACCTGGATGGTTTCAAGCTTCATGCGTTGCCACCAACCTGGAGGTGTGAGTATCCTTTATGAATATGGATACACCCTCCTTTTGTGGAGTGGTCCGGGTTTTGGGGCCGGAACGCATGATATGAGGTAAAACCTAATAGTGCCGGGTGCTCTCAGGAGCCTTGAACCAGGTTTCAGTTACAGCACAGACATCGATGTTCTCCATACTGAGAAGGGCCTCGAGTGCGTGCATTTTGAGATTTAGACTTCTGGCATTGAGCAGCATTACCCTCAATTTCTTCCCATTTTTGTTTTCTAGGGTGGTAGGTTTAGAATTTGAGCCTTGCCTAAAAAGGCACTATGGGGGTGGCAAGAGCCTTAGCCAATATCCGGAATCCCAGGGGTGACAGGTGCAAGCCGTCCCTTGCGAAGCAGCGTGGCTTGTCAAGCATGTCATCCCAGGCAGACAGACACTGGATCCCCTTTGAATGACACCAGACATTAAGCCAATTGTTAAAGCTGATCATCTTGTCTCTATATTGTGGCATCATTCTTGGTGAAGGAAGGATACTGCTCAGGGTTAGGGTCATACCTGCCTGGGCTACATAATCAGAGAGCTCCTCTATGTCTCTTTTCATGCAGTCCAGGGAGGTACGTCTCAGGTCGTTCACACCAGCATGGACAATGACTGTGTCATATTTGTACTTGCTGTGGAGTGACCCGAGTGCTTGTGTTATGTGGCGGATTCTAGTGCCCGATAGGCAGCTTACTGTGACCCTCTCCTTGTTCAGCCTGGTGAGTGGGACGTCAGTGTGTCTGACTATGGAGTCACCTATGACAAGTATGTTTGGTGTTGTATTTGGCCTTAAGGGCTGTGACTGCTTTGCACACTGCTTTTGTGGTTTATGTGTTGCTTGTGGGGTGTCTTGAGGTAGCAGTTGTTTGGGTGTCTGCTTTGGAGGCCTCTGCTGTTTAGGTAAATTTTACTCAGAGCCTCCGAGTATGTCTTTGTGTGTTTATGTGTTTGATTCAGTGGAGTGGTAGCATTATGTGAGGCTGGTTTTGTGGTGTGTGTAGTTGCCTTCTCCTCCTGTCTGGTCTTGCCAGTCCTGAGTTGAGAGAGCTCAGCCTCCAGTTTGGCTAAATAGCTGCATCTCTCGCAAGTATTTGTGTTATGTGGGAGGAGGAGAGGGTTGTCTGTGTACATGAGGCAGTTATAACATTGCCTCAAGATTCCCAGATTCACCAGCTGGACCGGAGAGGAGATTGACAACTGACCTTTGGACATGCTAGAATAATATTGGGAAATCCTTAATTGAAAACAAGGGCCAGTGGGGAGTGAGGGTGTAGTGCTTTTAATTTTTAGTGCTGACTTATATAATTGCTTTAGTGAGCAAGTGCCAGGTAACTTGAGTGCAATGTGATACAAGTAACTAAATGCAAAACGACAAACAGTAACTTTCTTTCAAGTGAAACAAGGAAATAAGTACAGTAAGCAATGCAGATATCACTAGTGATCCACAGAAGCGCTGAGAAGTTGCGTATTAGGTGAATTAGCTTCCAGGGAAATAACAAGCAAACAAACAACAAGTATATAAACAAAGCTAGATTCAGTAGGCCTGGATCTAGTCTATGCTAGAGCAAACAAGGTGAACCAATTTCAGTAAGATACAGTTCAAATATTCAGGCACTATAAACCTTTAACCAGAAAATTCCCAGCTCAGAAGGGCAGAGTCCAGCCTCTTCTCCCACAAGAGTGCAGTCCACGAACCTTCTTAATGTAAAATAACTGGCCTGAAGCCCAAGTGCCTAAACCAGAACTAATACACTTGGACACTGGGCTCTCAATCAGCAGTTCCCAACTTAGAAGGATGAAAGCTACCTGTCCTGCCACCACAGTGCTTGCCACAAACCTTCCTAATGTAAAACAACTGGTCTGAAGCCCAAGTGCTTAATCCAAAAGACTTGAATGATAGCTACACTTTAATCAAGTTACAACCAAGCAGTAATAAATACCATTGAATACTTTAGAGAATGTCTGGATTAGTGCTCAAGTTACACAAACAAAGCTAGATCCAGCAGGCCCGAATCCAGTCTATGCCACAGCAAACAAGGCGCACCAACTTCAGTAAGAAACAGTTCAGATATGCATGCACTATAAGCCTTTAACCAGAAATTCCCAGCTCAGAAGGGCAGAGTCCAGCCTCTCCTCCCACAAGAGTGCAGACCACGAACCCTCTTAATGTAAAATAACTGGCTTGAAAGCCCAAGTGCTTAAACCAGAATTAATACACTTTTAGAATAACAGACACTGAGCCCTCAATCAGCAGTTCTCAACCTAGAAGGATGTAAGCTACCTGTTCTGCCACAACAGTGCAGACCACAAACCTCTCAGTGCAAAACAACTAACTGGTCCGAAGCCCAAGTGTTTAAACCAAAAGGCTTAGAATGAGTTACACCAAGCAGTAATAAATACAATTGAGTATTTTAAGATGATGCAAAAGTAAAAAAAGTAGGTAGAAACACAAGTACAGTAAAAGCAGATGAAATTTTTTTTTTTTTTTTTTTCTGAACAAGTGCTGAGATCAAAGAAACAGATTTGAGTGCTGAAACTAGAAAACTGGCTAGTTACAAGAAAAAAAAAACAAGCTAGAAGGCTTCCCTCAAACACAGAAGGGCTTGGGGGCTCAGAAGCCTACAAATAGTCTGTACCACTTAACAAGAAAGGCAGGAAATAAGCTTAATTTTTTTTTTTTTTCTATTTCCCAGATGCTCTCTTTGTACACAGTAGGAGTGCCTGAAATCAGAATATGATCTCACTGCACTCAGTTGAGTGAGCAAATGAGATGGGCCCAGAGGCAGGCTGAGGGGTGGGCAGTTTCAATGCCACTAAGATTAACACCAAAACAAAAACAGGGCGGGTGGGTGGGAATAACTGAAGAGCAGAATAACCAGTTAAAAATTCCTTCAACACGACCCCCAACTATTATCTCTTATCTCTCACTACTCCATATTAAGTCCTTACCTCCAACTCACATATCATTTCTATATCCATTAATGTCTCTGTTAAGACAAGTATCTAAATGACTAATAGCTGTCGTTTTACTAATTTGTATATCAATTCTACGATACTATAAACTGTGTGAAACCCTGTAATCTTTTACTGAATTTTCACTTGTATTATTGAAACTGTGTTGAAACTCTAAGTCTTGTATTACATTTCATTTTTCTCTTGTATTTTCATGTAATGTTATCAAAACAATTTAATTATTCCACATGGAGATATTTTCCCTTGTCCTCCACTGAAAAATGGGTCTGCATTCCCAATTGCACATTCCAAGTAAATAAAAGTCAATAAATAATAAATAAAGAAATATATTTATAATAACAACAAAACACATTGAGGAGAGGGAGCTGCTCTCTTGGTCTGCTTCTAGAACTCTTTTCACATTAATGCCCATGCTACCATTCCTCCAGGGCTGTAACTGCACCAGTGGTAGGTTGGGAAGGGTAGATGGGGCATAACATGGAACCTGCAGTGCCACATACTGTCCTATATACTAGGAGATTTTTTGCAAGATAGGGGATTTTTTTGTTTGCCCTAACTGGACAAAGCTCCTAACTTCATATACATTACTGTCTGCAATGTCACTTATCTTCAACCTCCCTTACAATGCTGAAACAGTCACTCTACTTCATGATTTATCGGAGGCATAAATGACCAATGGCAGAGTCCCACCCCCCCTTCCCAACATGCAAATATTCTTGATGTCATCCATACTGATATACCCTTTCAGGTGTCGCCTCCTCCATAATAATGTCCAGCTAACAGACCTTTATCTTCTCATTTAGGATAAACTTCTACTCATCCATGAACTTTGTTTCATTAAGTGACTATTCCAAAGCCAACCTAAATACATTTAAATGTAGCCCTCCCAATAAAGCCCTTTGCCAAAGCTGCTGCATATACTTCTGTCATCTAGTCTCATCTATATGCTCATGTAGAGGCATCTGTTCCAGTATGCCAGAAATATAACGAGAAATTCAGGAATAAATCCTTATGGTGGAATTTTCACATAAATTGCATAACAAGAAGAAAGATTAGTTATTTATTCATGTTTTGCTAACATGGTTAGTTCCTTTAGGCCACTGGCCTCTTTTCAGAAGTGACCTGAAGTAGTATTCTAACCTATTAGTGGAAATTTGGCCAGGTCACTGGAGACATTCGCTTACTGCTTTCAATAAACACCATGGGATCTACCACCAACTCAGGTAGATGGGACCTCGGTTTAACATCTCATCAGAAGAGCAGGACAACCCCTTATGCTGCATTGCAGTGTCACTTTTTTTTTAGAATAAATTCAAGCCCCAGATATGGGAACAGAATCCAGCTGTCTGACCTTCCATCTCTAAAGATGAGAGTGCTACCTGTTCAGCTATGGATACTGTGTTACTTCTAATATGTAAGCAAACCTCATCCCATATCTACAGAAGAGCTGTAAAGCAAGTTAACAAAAATCTCAGACACTTAATTAAAAAGTGTAAAGCTACCCCTATTAAAGAAAACCACAGAGCCATCTTTCATATTAGGAAGATGAACCTCAGATGTACCACTCACCGTTACATGGCCTGGCATCTAATAGTAACACTTATCCTAATACTCAGGACATCCCCGCCATCCTGTCCAAACAATTCTGTTCCGTTTTCACCCTACCTATTCATCTGTCAGTCTCCATTGCACACAAACTATATTTTATATCAAAATCTAGTTTGATAAGTCCTGATCTACACTACTGAAGACTTAGCATGCTGCTTCCATGGGTCCAGACAACATAACTTACTTCCCTAGTAAGTACCAAATGTAGCTTTGATCTCCTTTTTCTGAACCTAAGTAGCCTTAGACTCTCCACTAGTTATATGAGAGACATATGGAGCACTGCCATAGTGGTAGCACTATATAAGAGCAGCTCTACTATAGATCCAGGCAATTATCTTCACTTAAGTTTCACTAGTGTCATCTGTAAAGTGATGGAGCATGTCTTAGTTAGACTTATAAATGAAGACATGGGAAACCTTCAGTCACTTGATCAAAGTCCATTTGGATTTGTCAGAGGCAGATCTTGTCTCAGTTTAATTTATTTCTCTAATGGGATCGTGGAGGAGATGGAGTTGAGTCATGTTGCTCACACTGCCTACCTGGACCTGGCTAAAGCCTTCAATACAATCCTCTATGAAGGTAGCACTGAGAGTCTCACCCAACTTAGCAGTAATCCTCCACTTTGTTTGCTGGATAGCGAAGTGGCTTTCTATTAGAGTGTGCACAGAAAAGGTTGGGGCTACTTTCTCCACACAAAAGAAAATTCCTAACTGTGTCTATCAGAGCTCTGTCTTGAGTCCCACCCCTTAAACCTTAACTTTTCTGGTATCAAGGTGGAAGCCAAAAGACTGATGCTAACTAGATGCTATTTTATGTGTCCCTTTGGATACTCACACAATCAAACAAAGGAATTGATCAGGTTAATACCTGGTGTACTGACCACAGATTCAATTTTATGGCAACAAATGTGCTGGGATTTTATTTCAGAAGTAAGATTTCCCAAGTTCATACCATATTATAGACAGCCTTCTAATAACCAACACAGCCATTAGGGATCCAGATAACTTCATTGAAATTTGCACTATCCTTTGACTGCTATATTTCATTCATAGCCAGGAAAACATTCTGCTCAGCAGAGTTCATTTTAAAAGACATTTCCTTGAGAAACAAGGAAGTCAAAATTTATCTTTGTACATCCCCCATAAGATCTACCATTGAGTACAGCATTCCATTTGACATGTGCCTTACCATTTTGCCCAACTAAAAGGTCCCAAAAAATTCCCAACCAAGAATATTACTAGAATAAACTCTATAAACTAGCCTGATGGATTAAAAGTCCTGTCACAATATTCCATATCACACAGGTTTCATTGTGGTGATCTGTGCCTATCCTTTCATGCCATGAAAAGCCATGCCATGTGATCTCCTTTACCTGTGAAAGTATAACCTTCTCAAAAGGCTTGTTTTCATGATAGAATTATATGCCCAGGAAATTCCTACTTATAGAATAGGCTTACCATACACATCAAGCAGCTTCCTTTAGAATCAGTCTCAGTGATTGGATGAATATTCATAAGATTACTGCTGGAATATGCATTATTGTTTTCCTTGAGAAGAGTAGCTAATACTTTAAGTATATTAGGCTTACACTGATTAGTTTCTCAATGCTCTTCTAGACAATGTGACTATTAGTATATACCTATGAACCCCTGAGCCTAACTAATCAAATTGTAGCATCTAAAATGGTTAATAGTGCAAATATAATTGGGACTGCAACCAATATCTTGGCATTGTATTAATATGTAGATTGGATGACACAATCACAATTAACTATGGTATTACTATTAGATTAAGATAGTAAACAATATTTCCCTTGGAGATGAAGTATTCCTTAAATGGATCTTATATACATCATTGTATGTAGCACAAACTGTTTTATTATCTCCTCCTAAAAGTGACACTACTCGAATGAATTAAGAATGACTTTCTTTTTATGTCTCCTTCATAAACCAGGAATTCCTTTTAAAATTTCTATTAAAATTTTGAAAGCTGGCTTCCCTATCATCAAATCTTATATATTCACTTTTGTTTTAGAAGTAATCACTTATTGTCTAGATCCTCATATGACACTAGGCAGAAAGACATACATAATCCAGCCACCTATCCACAAACCATTTCCCCCATTTTTGCACATGGGGTTGAGGTGTCACCTCAACAATGACAATCATCTAGAGTCAAGGTTCTCACCACAATGTGGCTAACCCTGCTGTGACATGGACATACATAACACATTATATAAAATTAAAAAAGAAACAATCTATCTGAAACCTTTGATAATATAATTGATAATAAAATGTTATTAGTTTTAGTTAATGTTGTGCAATATCAATATATTCTCCATCTAAATCTGAAATATATAAACATCATTAAAATATTAATACAAAATTTTGAAGATGCATTATAGTCCTAAAAATCAGATTGGAAGGACATTGTTTTGTTTCCTTCATTTTTTACTTGTGAAGTAATTAAAAAATATTGGCAGCATTCTGAGTGTTTTGCTCAAACCTTGTGGTCAGATAAATTTCAATTAATCATACATTTGGTTTTCTTTAATGCTCCACTGTTATTTATTGCATTTGATTACCAGGACAGTCCAACTTGGCAGAAAGGTACCCTTTTTTGGCAAAGGCCTTTAGAGAAAAGCTCTAGAAAACTCCATTACATAACGAGCATACTAAATAGAGGTATACAAGTTGTTGTTTGTCTAATAGAGGTATACAAGTACTCAACAAATATACAACATTTAAACATAATATCATTAATTAATAGCAGCATTGTGAACATTTTTGGAAATGAACTTGATAGAAGGACAGAAAAGGAAGAAAATGGCGGATTAGTATTATGAGGTGAGAGAGAATGTTTTAGATTTAGTAGAAGGAAGAAGAGGGAGAGGTAAGGGCCAAGAAGACATTTAGTGCCAACAGCTAAGGAAATAGTGCTTGGAAAGAAAAGGTTCCATATTGAATAAATAAATTCATAGGTAAATGCTAGGCAATTGGTCTGCATACTATTACATGCCTAGTAAAATGCACCCTTTGACATGCAGTTCACTAAGTACCTGCAACAGTTGGAGTGTCCTCAGAGGTTTCTCACCAAACAAATACAGGGAATAACCAACATGTCATATGTGGACTGATTAAAAGCCCTATCACTGTATTCAATTTCCTATCAATTACTGAGGGGTGATCTATGCCTGACCTACAAGGCAGTCTCTGACCCAGCCCTGATGAAAGTATTGCATATTCACAAAACTAATTGCAAGAGGGTTACCCTTGCCAAAGATCTAAACCTGATCTCTAACATGAACAGATTATGCTGGAGAGACAGATATGTGTCCCAGAGATTGCCCCCCTCTGGAATAGGATTTCTGTTCCTGTGAAGCGGATCCCTTCTCTGACCATCTTCAAGTGCAATCTGGATCAATGGATGCAAAATCATAAATTCAGTTCTGGGGTGACATCCATACCCCTTATGGACAGAGGCAGTCTATAAAAATTGCCAAAGCCCTGCTTGCTAACCCTTGTTATCTTTTTCCTAGGGATAGAAAATTCGGTAAAAATCTGTGTAAAACTGGCTAGGCTTATAAGGGCTGTTAAGCCATTAGCTTAGTAATCTCCTATGAACCTATGAGATTCAAATGAGAAAAAAATCAAGTATACATTTTGTCTGAAACTCAGCCATCTTTTAGTTAAGTACAATGAAGAATACCATCAAATCAGTTAAAACAAGGTTAGTGTTAGTTTAATTAACCCATTCATTTTATGCTGATTGATTAATTTATATTGCTTAAGATATAAGTATGTTATTTAATGATAGTGTATATAAGTGAATCATGGTGCCTATTTTACACGTAGATCTTCTTATTTAGTATTTTATAGCTTTTCATTTTTTTTGACTGAGTGACATGTCCTTACTGATGCCAATTTTATGCTGGACCCAAACCATCTTACTGTACAGACACAGTAGGGTTAGGGTTAAAATTAAGAAAGCCCCTGATGGCAGCGTAAGTGATGATTCCTCTCAGTCAGCTCTCACCTCCAGTCTGAGTAATAATTAAGAGTTGGCCACTCCTGAGTGTGCCATCCTTTGGATGAGACATTAAACCAAGGTCCCATCTGCCTCAATTGGGAGAGATCCCACAGCACTTATCCAAAAAATAGTAGGGATCCTTTATTTATATACAAAACAAACTCTTATTTACAACATATTTACTTATTTACAAATGAAGAAATATATAGACTCAGATATATTTACACATAGTCATAATTTCCTTTACAATCATACTAAATTTTATTCCTATTAGACCCCCCACTCATTTTTCCATAACCATCTGATTTTATTTAATATTGTTGCTAAAACCCATTTACCATTAAACATAATTTTATTTTTTTCATTCCATATGACTCATATGACATAAATAACTTTTTATCTATTCTTTTAACACATTCTTTACTTCTATTCTTATAATGTCAATATGTAACCATATGCATGTTTATTTTACCCACTTGTTTTATATGTTTGGAAAAAAAATCGTCTTTACATAGTTTTCTCCATAACTGTTTTACTCTTTTACACTTCAAAAACACATGTTCAGTTGTTTCTTCTTTTTGATAATGTAAACACATTCTATCACTTTTCATTTTATATGTTATGTTTCCTTTTACTGGTAACTTATATATTACAAGTCTCCACAAAAATCTTTATATTCTACTTTCTGATTACACCATTTGCTTCCTATTTTTACAGCTTTAATTTTCCTGTGGTTTCACATAGTAATGTTTTATCATTATATTCTTATACCATACTTTTCTTTCATTTTTTATATCATCAATTTTTATTTTCCAAAAAAATACATTTTTTCTTGACATTGTATTATTTTCTTTTTTCATTTATACCTTTTTATCTTTTAATCTTTTTACCATTCTCCAAAATTTCTCATACTTATATTTATATAGTTTTACTACTAATCTCTCATCTTTTTAATTTATCCACTTTAACACTTTGTGCAAACTTAATGGAGCAACATATACCACTGGGTTAATTAGCCATAAGCCCCCTTTCTCTTTATTTATACACAAAGCTCCTCTTTTTACTGGATTTGATCTAGAACCCTATATAAATGGAAACATTGTCTGCAATAATTCCTTTTCAAATACTGTTGGCAACATAAATATACTTGCTAAATATGCTATTTTTCCCATCAGTATAGAATCTGTAAAAAATTACAAGAAAATCCTAGCCAAGCTAGAGTTTTCACTGTGTGATTCCTCAAAACCTCTTGCAAAAGAGGATAATGGGATATGTGCAAATGACCCCTAAGGGCATCACGTGTTTTAGCTACGTGGCAGTTCTGCATGCCCATGACTTTTTTCTTTTTAAGTATGTTAATGGACAAATTCAGGCCAATAAAGCCAAACCCCACTAGCTGTGGACATGCATGTTTCAGTCTTCTTGTGACTTTGTTATATCCTAGTATCTTCTTTTACACAAGGTATTAAGGAATCACACAGTGAAAAGTCTAGCTTGGCTAAGATTTTCTTGTAATTTTTTAATAATTGGTTTGGCTGTGTGTCCTGTGTACTCTTTTATTTAATTGTTAAATTAGATGGGATATTTTGCAGGCACCTTAATGGTTATGGACATCATCTGGGCAAGACAACCCTGTGTATGCAAAGGTTAGCCAAATAGTCCACTTATGCTAAGTCGATTAATTTTTCCATATACTGCGCTTCTTCAAAAAAACTGTCACAAAAAAAGAGTCTTTATTTATACAAATAAATGTTCTTACCTCTCAGGGTCAATACCCAGTGGAGAAATGATGTTGTGCTGTCCCACATTCATATTGATCAAGTAATTTTTTGTATTACTACTTATCCTTACTTGGTGTTTTCTTATTTCCATTTTCTTTCTTCTTTTCTTTCACCTTCTCTTACAGTCTGTGCATACAATTTCTTTTTTCTGTCCTTATTTCTTGTACTTCCTCCTTTTATATTCCATCCATTATTTTGCCCCACACTGTTGCCTTTTTGCTCTCTGGTTCACTTTGTTCAATCATTTCTTTCAAATATACATTCTGCAAACCCCCCCCCCCCCCAACTGAAGGGTTGTAACAACACACTCTTGTGTTGTATTTTCTGTTAAAAACAAGTTTTGCTGAAATAATTTTTCCAAATCCATATAACACACTTCAGTCACTTCTTCTTGCATTTTAATAAAGTCTCCTGCCTTTCCATTCATCTCTTCTCTGTTATCCTCAATCCATTTAACCTCCGACTCATATTTTGCTGTGTTTGAACTCTCTGCTAACAGCTACAATTGTTCCCAGCATCTTTGGAACACCTTCTTCCTCCTCCATGTTTGTTTTTCAGCTTTCTGCTTCTCCGAGCCACCTACATGGCTAGACTGGAAGACAGGAAGTGTCACACACAAATGTGCCCCATATGCTGAAGAGTAGGGGAAGTTCCCCAATGCCCTGGCCACATTTTTTCTATTAGTTTAAATAATACCTTGGATCTCCAGTGAAAAGAGGCTACTAGCCAGTAGAAATAATCTGGTCAACAAAGGAAAAAAATACATAAAAATAAAATTATTCACTAATGTATCTCTCATGGTATGTAAATATGTCACTGTCATTATGTGATACCCCAGCTATGACTGAAATGGGTTTGTGTGCAATCCACTACACAGGTGAACAAACATTAATTAAAAAAATAAAATAAAAATAGGCAGGCATGTTAGTGACCCCTTCTCTATTAAAGAGGATAAAGTGGGTTACTGAAGAATCAGCATATAATATATAAGTAATTGTTCATGTTGAGGATTGACATCTTGAAGTTAGGTGGTATATGGGCAATAACATTACCTTGCTGTGAATTTATAAAGAAGTAAGCAATCCAGGTATTTTATCTTGCTTAAAATGCATATATAAGTAAGATTATCAGTGTGAAAGGATTTTCCTAATACAAGGGCTGTGTGTGGAAAAAAAGGAAATAGCAGCTGTACACTGCTTAAAGGATCAGGTTAAATGAAAATATTTATATGAAATGCCTTCCTTATTTTGAGAACCAGTGTAGCCAAAGATCTGCAAAAGCATTCTTAAAGTAAAACATGGCTGTCAGATAAGGATACTAGGCAGTGCAGAGTAACCATACACATTTTATTTATTGCACATAAAGTGCTGTATGGATCTAACTGTCTGTATGCTTTCAGACTAGAAGGTCCAGCCCCAACACAAGTCCTATCATAACTCAGTAAGGTGAAGTAAATAATTGTATTTAGGATCAGAAATTTCTAAAATCACAGCATACTGCACAAAAGAAAGAAAACCTGCAGCTGAATTTTCATGGCTTCAGATAAGGCTTATCAGTGTCAGTGGTGCAACAGGTAGCACACTTGCCTGTGGCGCAGAAGGCTGTAGGTTTTATTCCCACACCAGCTACATCAATAGACACCACAATACAGAGTGAGGCAGATGCTGTATTTTTGCATGTGTTGTCCTTCAGTTGAAATGTTAAACTGAGGCTCTGTCTGTTTGAGTTGGCCGTAGTTCAGGTGGATGTTAAGTATCCATTGGCACCTATCAGAAAGAGTAGGGTTGCTTTATTCATACAAAGAAGACATTATTTACAACATTTTTACATATTTAAAAAATATGAAAAATTATAGTTCTCCATTTCCCTTTTTTTATGGGTTTATATTAGAACATTGAAGTCTTGAAACTATGTCTAATATCAACAAATGCTGAAAATAGCGAAGCTGCAGAACACCACATTTTTTCCTAGGGAAAGAATTCGGTTGGCCGTTTCTGTGGCTTCGCTATTTTCAGCACTATGGTGGAAAGTTACGGGTCGGGTTCAGGTAAGTGTGCGATTGTGTGGACTTGAGGGTTAGGGCGCGAGTTAGGGTTAGGGCATGGGTCAGGTAAGTGTGCGATTGTGACGGATGTTAGGGTAGTGCGGGGTAGGTGAGTTAGGGTTAGGGCGCGGGTGAGGTGAGTGTGCGATAGTGACGGACCTTAGGGTTAGGGTTTGGGTTAAGGTAAATGGATAGATAGTAATGTATATACAGTTTAGTGTAGGGTTAGATGTAGGATTTTAAGTGTATGTGTATGGATTGCTGTTCTTTTTGATGTGCTTGTGTTGTGTGTATGTGTTTCGGAACAGCAAATTTTTTTACCATGGAAAAAATTTGCTGTTCTGCATGTTCGATATTTTAAGCGTTCGGTGAATAGGGGTTGATATTAGAACATTCGAAGTTTTAAAACTTCGGTGTTCTAATATAGACCCTTTTTTGTTATACATTTGTGCTTTATTATGTCAAGTTTTTATACTTATTGGACCCCTCCCACTCCTTTTCCCATAACCACCATCTGCTTTTACTCAATTGTACTGCCAAAATCCATTTTTCCATTGAACATAATTTCATTTATCCTTTCATTCCATATAATCCATATAACATAAAACAATTATTTATCTATTTTTATCTATTCTTTTAACATATTTTTTTACTTCTGTTCTTATATCTGTATTTAATCATGTCCATATTATTCTCATCCACTTTTTTTAGATCTTCGAAGAAATGTTCTTTATATAACTTTTCCTATAATTTCACTCCTCTTTTACATTTTAAAAACACATGAGTGGTGCAGTGGTTAATATTGTTTCCAGTTCAATTCTCGGCTGGGGTGCCTTCTGTGTGGAGTCTGCATGTCTTCCCTACATTCATGTGGGTTTCTTATGGGTATTCCAGTTTCCAGCCACATTCCAAAGACATGTGTCTGGAGCATTTCTCCCAGGGCCTCTGTCGAAAATAGGCTCTGTCCTAGTCAGACTTTCCCAGTCAACAAATGTTAAATAAATAAATGTTCAGTAGTTTCCTCTTCTTCACAATTTAGACATATTCCTTCACTTTTCTTTTTGTCTGGCATGTTTCTTTTACTGGCAATTTATCTGTTACTGGTCCCCACAAAAAAATGGCATTCTAGTTTTTTTATAACATCATTATTTCTTATTTGTATAGCTTTGATTTTTATCTTCTGCTAGCTTTTCCCAGGTTTGACAAAGTAACATTGTATCATTACATTCTTTATACCATATTTTCCTCTTCTTTTAGATTTCATCAATTTTTATTTTCCACATTGATATTTTTCCTGATAACATTTCATTTCTTCATTTATGCCTTCTCTTTCTATTTACTCCTTTTTACCATATCTCAATATTTATCATACTTATATTTAAATATTTTTACAACTAAACTTTCATATTAACAATTTATATGATTTTTGTGAAGCAGCATATACCACTTGGTTAATTAACCGTAAACCTACTTCTTATATATTTATATACAAAATTCCTCTTTTTACTGCATTCATTCTAGAACCCCATAATGATTCATTTCCAAATACTGTTGGCAACATAAATAGACTTGATAAATATGATAATTTTCCCATTTAAACTGAGTTTATTAAATTAACCATTTTCCTAAATGATAAGCTATGTGTTTTCCAGAAAAAAACACAAATTTCTAATTCTTATTTTATTTTTCCCTTTGAATTCTACTTACATTCTTGTTCTCCAATTTTATACCTAAGACAGAGATTTCATTCATTGTTAAATATATTCACCCTATCTTAACCACATCTCCTAGTCATTTACCTTTCTCATTGTTTAACACTATATTTATTGCTTCTAAACATTCATTTAAATACAATATTACTTATTTTATTCACATCTTCTTTTTTGCAATTGTTATAATAGCATCTGCATAAGTTAACAAAACTGGATTTCTTAACCCTTTAGGCATTACGTACCCCGCTTCCTGCAATTTATAATTTACTTCACATACAATCACATTCATAATTAAAGCAAAGAATATTAAACTCATTAGACACCTCTGTCTTACACCTCTCCTCATGTGCACCTCTTTACTTAGCCAACCATTTACTTTATTATTTCTATAAGCAGACATACATAATTTCATAATTGTCTTGCTTATACAGTTTCCTTTCATTGTTTTCCATAAAATGTCATGCCGTATTGTATCAAATGCCGTATTAATATTTTCTAGCATAAGTTTAGTTTCTTCTCTTCTGTTTATAATATCATCCACAGTCTCTCTTACTATCATTAATAAATGTTGACATTGCTTCCCCTTTGTGCTGTATATACTGCCCTCTATACCACTTTTCATCTTCATTTTAAATATATTCTGTATTATTTTCATAAAAATTGTGTAATCATTATTGTTCAATACTATCCATCTCCAGCTTTTCCTTACATATTTCCTCTTTCTTTCAAATAAATTTTAGTATTCCACTACATAGTTGTATGTGCATGAAACCCTAACTTCACTATTCATTCAAAATCTTTAAGGAATATTCTTTTTGTCATTCCATTAATTTTTTTATACATTTCTTATCCTATTCCATCTGATCATGCAGCTGATTCTATATTTACTTACCCTAATAATTTATCTAACTCATGTAGCAAAATCTCTTTTCAAATTCTTTATTTTCTTGTTCTGAAAACTTTTTTTTACTTCATATATTTTCTTCAGTTTCTTCTTTTTTCTTTAAACATGTTTTTATGTATTTTACTACTATATCCATAATTTATTCTGTGTTCTTTTTATTTTTTCCTTTTTTTTCATTTCTCTCATTACACTACTATCTTCTTTTATTATTCTACTTAAATATGCCAATACTTCTTCTCTTTCTAGAAAATATCTTTGTTTAAATAATAACTCTTTAATTTTTTCTTGATTATTTCTGTATAATTCTTTTTCTTTATCAAAATACTCTCTATCACTGATTTCTAAGTATTTTGTTGTTTCTTTGCGTGCTCTACGTTTCTTTATACACTTTTCTTACATTATACTGCCATTGTAAATAACATTTTTTTATATTTAATCTTAAAAACATCCACCATTCAGTCCAATTTTAGAATGTTCTCTTTGTAATATGTTCCTCCCATGGCTGCATTATTAATCTCTTTCCTTCTTCATCCCATGTTTTCTCATTTATCATTTTATTCCTTTGCTTATTTTTATGTACTCCTTATTTTCCTTTATCTCTGTCTATATTGCTAGATGATCTGAAAAACCTGTTTTGGTTGTTTTTTCTTATTTAATCCTTCTGATATTATAAAATAATATATTTCAGTTCTGTAAATCCCCCTTCTGTAAGTCCATGAATTTTCATCCCAGAGTATTAATTTACCACATCTCATAATGTCTAAAATTGTTCTTACATTGTGTCCTTTAGTTTTATGTTTTACTCTTAAATCATAATTAAAATCTCCTATCACTGTATTATTCATATTTATCACCACATAACCTAAAATCTGACTGAATAAGCTTTCTCTTTCTTTGCACATAATATAAGTATACAGCACTATAATTCTATGTATTTGTTCTTTCAATTTTAAATCCACAACAGTTAATCTTCCCATTGTTACTAAAGTTATAGTTAATATTTTTACTGCATTTTTACAAAATATTCCTATTCCAGAACACCAGTCATTTCCCAAATTCCAAATTATTTTACCCCTGATATTTTTTCTGATTGTAATCTTTCTTCACTTGTTACGAATCTTATATCTTCTAAAACAATTACATCTGCATCACATTTATTACACCATTCCAAAACTTCAATCCTTCTTACTATCTTCTTAATACTATTCACATTCACAGAAAGTACTCTAAAATTATAACTTTCTTTTTGCTTAACTTTGTAAAACTATAATCTTATTTTATTTTTTATCCATTTGTTTTCTTTTTTCTTTTATATTTACCCCTTTATGTTTTCTTTTCCAATTGCTTACCCTTTCACAAATAGAATTGTTTTTTTCTTTTACTACTTCCCAAATGGCATCTTCTTCATCACTTATTTCAGAACCTTCTTTCTTTGTCTTCGTTATCTTATTTATCTTCTATTTCACCCTCTTGTAATGTTTCTTGTCTTTGTTCTTTTTTCTTATCTTTTTCCTTCACTCTCATTATTATTATTTTCAGTCTTACAATCCATCCATAAATGCCCAATTTTGTTACATTTATAACATTTTAGTTCACATTTTCTTGCAGCATGCCCCAGTTCCCCATGGATTTACCATTTATTTTTGTCACAGTTATTTATTAAATGTCCTTTTTTTTCTAAAAACATGTTTTGGGTTGCCTCCAGTATTTTACCACACCCTTATTTCCTTCAACATTTATCATACTTGGGATATGTATGATTTTGTCCTTTTCTGTCTTTTGCACACCATTATATTCCCATCCACCAGTTCTTAAATCCCTTTTGTCATAAAGCTTTGCAATGTATGTCCAGTACTTCTTTACATAAATATTTCAAATATCCTTTTAAAGTCTCTCCTTCTACTTCTGTTCAGAATTGTACTTTTGTTTCCCTGTTAAATGCTTTTATTACATAAAAGTTCCAAGGATTATAGTTCTGCTTTTTTTTCCGTAGTCCTCAAGGAAAATTTCCATTGCAAAAGCAGTCTCAAATATAATGTCAGAAAATGTCTATTTATAAGAATAAAAGCTCTTACCTCTTGGCTTTGACACCCAAAGGAACCATTATGTTGCCTCAAATTTCATACCCATCTACTTCTTTTTCTTCATTAATCTAAATACTCATGACATACTTCCACCTCACATTCTCTTCTGCTTTCTTTTTTTTTTCCTTTGCTCCCCTGGCACCTTCTTTCACTTTTTTTGCATAGGATACTCTTTTATTTTCACCATCATTTTTCAGAATAGACTCTGCTTCATCTCTTTGTATTTTATCCATAAAGTCAACCCAGGAAACATCTCCATCATTTTTGGCTCGCTCTACAAACATTTTCTTTCAATATATCATCCTGCAACCTTCCTGACTGGAGGGTTGTAATTACATAAAACTTGCTTGTTGGCTATTTTTTTTTTTTTTTTGGTTTCAACAAACAAGTTTTGCTGAAAAACAAATTCAGAATTCTCCGTAATCTTACTGGTACTCTCCACAGCACTGGCATTTGTATCTGTGTCTTCCACTATCTTCTCCATATTATGCACAATTTTGTCAGGTGCCATTGCACTAGGAACATGATGTGCATGCTCACTCATCAGCTCCAGAGCTACAAGTAGGGAAAGTTCTCTGATACCTTGGCCAAATTTCTCCTAGTAGTATAAATTCCACCTTGGGTCTGTCCGCTGAAAACAGATCACTAGCTTAGTTGGACTAACCAGGTCAACAAAGGATAACTAACTAAATAAATAAATAAAATTATGTAACTAATGTCAAGGATGTCTGAATAATGGAACTGTTGCTCTTTAAAGAAAATGACTATAAATTATGAAAAAATGCAGGTGATGTCCATGACGTCTATATAATGGAGTTTTTCTCCCTTGGCCGCTGGTGAAAAAGGGCATTGCTCAGTCAGACTTTCCTGGTTAACAAATGCCAATAAGTAAATAATGCTGCAAGATACTATATATTTTAGCTAGGCAGAATGTAATATTGGCTAAGGAGTCAGTTGTATATTGTCTGAGTCGTAAGTAAATATGATACCAGTTGTTATATATTACTTCCACTTACTTAATATGCAAGTACCAGAATTAAAACGTTGCTTAATATGTACTTTACCTTTCAGACAGTGGAGAAAAAGGGAATGCTGTATCCCAGGCCACACTGCAAAACACCTGTCAGTCAAAGGTTAGACTAATGCAGTTTTCAGGATTGAAGCTGTGTATTGTAGCATGTATTGCTTAGGACCTCACATATCTTCATACCCAATAATGAAGACACTTATTTGAGGCTTGCTGTTTTTCCATTAAAAACATAAAAATAAAAAAAAATGCTAAGGATTATCCACTTGCAGAAATAGAATCCTAGTATAGAACAATGAAAACCTTTTTCTGTAAATGTGAAACAGAGCATTAAAACTGAAGCGATGAAACAGGAGCTAAACATATCTAACATTAGTAAAGCGGCACTAGTCTACCATATTATTGTACAGTGTAAACAAACTGAAACAGTGAAGTCAGAAAAAAACAGTCTAAGCATCTTGTCACTAGATTTTTGGAGGTAATAAAAAGTAAAAGATACGTTTTAAGCACTGTGAAGACTTGTCAGGTAGACATATAATTTATCAT
This sequence comes from Protopterus annectens, assembly GCF_019279795.1. NCBI lineage: Eukaryota > Metazoa > Chordata > Ceratodontiformes > Protopteridae > Protopterus > Protopterus annectens. The sequence continues at coordinate 1,703,150,152 of NC_056729.1, read as the reverse complement.
TTAACGAGGCAGAGACAATTTACAAATCTAAGCAGTAAAGGATTATTACAATATTTCACAAACTAGACATCTGATAAATGTATGATGGAGCTGTAGCTTAAAAATGTCAGTTTGTCTAGTAATACTCCTCTGATATTGGTAGGATATATTGGTAGGAAACTGGGCCTCCACAGTAAGCTTTGGCATTATAAGTGGTTGTATTATGCATTAGAAAATAGGCTTGCAGAACAAGTGATCCACACTGGATACTTTATGTTTCACAGAAGGGTACTAATGTATAGTAAGAGCCTAGTAAAAAGAAGTTTGCCTAACTAGTGCAAATTCTATTTGCTGAGACTGAAATCTTTTTTGAGGGGGTTTGTCATTTTATTTTCCCTCATTAACTGCTCCTCTTAAAATACTACATTTGTATGACTTTAGGTTTGTGTGTTTTTTAAACCTAGCCAGTTACCTCTTGTGAGAATCAAACCCTGTACCTTGTGTTTGTAAAGTAAACATCTTAACCATAATGCCATCCTCCCACCCTTATGCCAACCTAGGGTGGGCTATGTGGGTAATTTGAGGGTACTAATCTTGCCTAAAAAAGGTACTATAGGGGAAGAAAAAGTCTTACCCAATATACAGAAGCCATGAAGACAGAGATACAGACCATCCCTAGCAAAGCAGTTTGGGTTGTCATCCATCTTATCCCAGGCTAATATATTTGAATCCCTCCAGAATGACACCAGTAGTTAAGTCACTAATTAAAGTCAGTTATCTTCTGTTTGTATTGAGGTATCATTCTTGGTGATGTTAAGACACTGTTCAATATTAGTTTCACTCCCTTTCCAGCTGCATATTCAGAGAGCTCCATCATGTCCCTCTTGCTGTGATCCATGGAGCTGCATCTCAAATCATTCACTTCCATGTGCTCAACGATCAGGCCATATATGCATCTGGGGTGAAGGAAGATGAGGGCTTTAATGATATATATCCTGACACCTAAGAGACAACTAACCATTACCTTGTCTTTGCTCAGCCTGTTAAGCAGAGCATCTGTCTGTCTAACTATGGAATCATCTATAACCAGGACATCGTCAGATGAAATAGCTTGGACATGCTGCCTTAAGGGCTTCTGCATGATAGTTATCTGGCTTCTGCTAGTGTCTTCCAGTGTCAGAGCTGTATTTTGGATATGTGCTGCTGATCCTGGTTTGTGTGAAGAAACTAAATTTGAGTATTTAGGCTGATGCCTAGTGTTCTGAGCCCTAGCAGGCTTAGGCAAGGATTTTTAAAGGAATTAGCATCAGATGGCTTACAGTCTGTATCTCTGGATGTTGCATAAGTGCAAGTGGAGGGAAGACATTGTCAAGCTCACTGAGTGTAGATGGTTGACAAAGGGTGCCTCTAGTAGAATTAAACCGTTTCAGGATTCCAAGTGTTACAAGCCTGGCAAAAAGGAAAGGATTTGTGCGTTGAGCGTCCTTGATGACTAGTGCTGTTACATTTATTGTAAATGAGAATCTAAGGATTCTTGGGGAAAATATTACAGAATAAGACTGCACTGCTCAGTGCAAATAGAACTCAAGCTGCACAGATCAGCACAGCTAAGGGAAAGCAGTTGCAGCTTAGTACATGTACTTTAGACACAGAAATAGAAGAGCTCACTGATGTTATAAGAAGGTGCCCTTCCTGTACTACAAGGAGAATTATAGTTGTGTGTACTACCTGCAATGAAAATACTACTACCATGCAGCTTTGGTCAGCACAGCACTGCATAATAAAAACAACAGAAGAAAACAAAAGAATCAATAAAAACATAAATGGAATCTGAAGCCCTAGTGCTGTAAACAACCCAGAACCTCCAGTAATCATTCCAACTCTCACTTAGATGACTCACAACTGATTCTAAGATAGTTGACCAAACAGATTTATTCAAGGTAATGATTGATATGAATTAAATGGACAACACAATATTAAACAAAACAGAACAGCTCAGAATGGCAAAAGTGCAACCAGAAATATCTTGCAAAATATCGAAAGCAAAAAATGGCGAACGGCCGATTTAACGCAGGAAAAGATTTTCCTTGGCCGTTCGCCAGAGTTTGCTATTTCCCTACTGTTGAGCGATCTTGGAGTTGGTACATTTAGTTGGGATGGGTGTGGGGGGCATTTAGATGTATAGTAATGTTTTTTGTGTTGTGGCCGAGGGATGTGTTTCCCTGGGACGTTCGACATTGTGCGGTTCGATATTAGAAGATCGATGTTTAGGTGTTCAATCAAAGCAAGGCAGTATTAGCTGAAAACAACTAAAAATGGTATAAAATAGAACAGGCTGTGGGCAATGCAAAAACAGATATAAATGGCTAGAATAATTAAACAACTTAAGTGCAGACAAAGAAAACTTTCCAGTTTTCTTTTCTCTTTCCAGATACAGTAGATAGTTAAACAGTGAGGACACTTGGCTGAGCTCTCTGCAGTCTCTTTTTTTCTTCATCATTATCAAAGTGCAGTCTTTTACATGTCAACATAATGTTCAGCATAATGGGAAACACATTTAATTGTTCTGTGGTAATATTGTATGAAAATGGCAAGCTTATGTTCCAAATATATATTAGATGGATTAATAAAACCACAAATGTTATTACGTCATATTTGAACTGTGGTTGTATTATAGCCAGTACCACTACTTAATCTGTCAGTCATTTATAAAATGTAAATTATTTGAAGCTACGAGTGATACCTACAGGAACTGGTTAATAAATACTGCAACATCTGTCAGTTTCAACTAAAGGAGATTGCTTATCAGCCATTTGATTTAACTGCAAACCATTCTTTGTATTGCATTCTTCTGCCACCCCTATACATCCCGGTTGTAAGGGAAGCCCAAAACCCTATTAAGCTCAGTTCATAAAAAAAACAAAACTCACCTCATGTTACCTTTTTGAGTACAAACAGATCTGTACAATGGTGCTTTAGCATGAAAATGTGCAGCACGGCAGTGGATTTCTCTGCATGCTACCAGGGTAATGAGGCTGTCCGAAGGGGAGGCAAATGCTAAATAGCCATGTGTCTCCTTGAAGACATCTACATGCTGAGTGATTCATTAGCCGTGTAGATAAGCATAACTACACTTTTTACGTCATGGTAGTGAACACCGCCAAAGGCTGAGTTCAACCACTGCAGTAGAGGTAAATACGAGGGAGTGTAGTGGTAAGGTAGTGCTGGGATATATATGTAAGAGACTATATGTTTGAGTGTGTGTGTGTCTGCCTGGGAGACTGTGGAAGGGGGAGTAGTGAGGGATTAGAGTAGGTAGATGCATGTATGTGTGTGTGTGTGTGTGTGTGTGTGTGTGTGTGTGTGTGTGTGTGTGTGTGTGTGTGTGCGTGTGCATGTGTGCGTGTGAATGGGGTAATAGATGAGTGTCTATGAGTGAGATCTGGCAGGGGGAGGTGTGTGTGTGTGTGTGTGTGTGTGTGTGTGTGTGTGTGTGTGTGTGTGTGTGTGCGTGCACGCGCGCGCGTGCATGTGTGAATGGGGTAATGGATGAGTGTCTATGAGTGAGATCTGGCAGGGGGAGGGGTATGTGTGTGTGCGTGTGCATGCGTGTGTGCATGTGTGACTGGGGTAATGGATGAGTGTCTATGAGTGAGATCTGGCAGGGGGAGGGGGGGTGTATGCTTGTGTGTGTGTGTGTGTGTGTGTGTGTGTGTGTGTGTGCGTGTGTGCGCTCGCTCGTGCATGTGTGAATGGGGTAATGGATGAGTGTCTATGAGTGAGATCTGGCAGGGGGAGGGTGTGTGTGTGTGTGTGTGTGTGTGTGTGTGTGTGTGTGTGTGTGTGTGTGTGTGTGTGTGTGTGTTGTTTTGGGTTGGAATGGACTTCATATGTCCACACACCCCTAGACAAATGATCAGAGTCTTCAACATTGGGTGGAGAATCCACTAGCCACAAGAAATAGCTGTTACTTGTTTGTTCTTTAACAGTACTTACATACTACGAGGATCAATGCTGACACCAGGGATAAGTCTATACTTGTGCCTTCATGGCACTTATATACTGTGGGAATCAGAGGGGTGGGAGAATAACTAGACACCTGGATGTTGCTAAAAAATAAAATATACATACATAAAATAATAGGGTAAAGGGGGATTTGAACTACTCACTCTTGCCACATGAAACCCCTGCATTAGCTCACAGCACTAACCACTAAGGAAGTATAGGAACTATGATTTCTACAATATATTGAGGCTCTTGGACATTATGTAATGCCTGCAACAAGTCATGATGTATGAGAGAAAAGGATGGGAAATGTTAGGTATACCTCTCAGCCTCTTAAGCAGCTTATCCCCTAGCATTTACTGCAGGCTATGAATTTTGAAACTCGAATATCTGGCAATATGGAATATGGGACAGGAGGAGAAGAAGAAATCATGGAATTTCTGACTACAGGGATTGGTAAGAGGTATGTATTGTGTGTGTGTGTGTGTGTGTGTGTGTGTGTGTGTGTGTGTGTGTGTGTGTGTGTGTGTGTGTGTGTGTGTGTGTGTGTATGCAGGTGGGCATATGTTTTACTTTGAGCTTGTGTGTGTGTGTGTGTGTGTGTGTGTGGCAGAGTGACGGGAGGGGGGTTGCTTATTCTTACACTGTGAGACCACCACAGTTAACTGCCAAGGAAAGTTTAAAAGGTTAAGTGCTTTCGTCTATTCTTGTTTTGTAGACTTTTCCTGGACCTTTTAAAGTACACAGGGTATTTTGTTAACTGAGATCTCCCTCTGGAACACAGACAAATAGGTTTGATTATAAAGTGCTGCATACGTTTGATTTCCCTTCATTATAAATATCTTATGTGTTAAAAATCAAATAAAAAGATTATTTTTAAAAGGTGCTGCATACAAAGGAGGAGCTTCTGCTTGCTGAGACAGTTTATACATGGAAGTTTAATGGCATTTCAAACAAGTACCATCTTGGACAACGAATAATGGTAACAAGCAAGTGGCACCAGTGTTTTCCACACTTGACAACATTGTACTTTATTACTCCCTTGATTCCATTAACATCCAAAATGCTATACGTAAAAACTGGAAATTTTTGCAAAATGCCGATAGCTTAAAAATTCACTTTCGGAATGTATTGGGTTTTATTTTCAATAATCAAACTAATATAAAGGGCATTTTGAAGAGATGACTGAGAGTTTGCTCTAATGGGCCAGTAACAACAAACAAATGTGGATGATGGAACCAATGCCTTATAGTAACACTGACATTACAGGGGAGTTGTGCAATAAGATCAACAAATGGCTCATTCAGGGCAGATATTCTTGTACCATGGACAGGGTACTGTACCTAGCCAGGTGTCACACCTGTCCTGCTTTCTATGTGGGAAAAATGAACAATTGTCTGGCTAGGCACGCAGCAGTATGCACTAATTTCTGCATGTTTAAATTATCAATGTTAGAAAGAGTTAAACATGGCTTTTATAATGGTGACTGGCAGAACAAACATTTACATAGTGAAATGATCTGGCAAATACGGGTTGACGCTACAAATCCACCTGGAAGTAATGACAGTAAATAGCTATCCAGTGAACTTAAACGCAGAGCTCATAAAACATGAAAGTATTTTGCACATTGTTTTGTAAGTTTTTTATGGTCTTCAAAGGCAACTAAGGCACTTATTGTATACTTGCATTAGGTTTATCAGGACCTGTGTATTGACAGTGGCATTACCATTTCCATTCTGTCATTGGCCTTTTTTTGAGTTTTAGAGATTTGATTGGCTACCTTTTAGGGTATGTGTATTTAACTGCATGTAAATGTTGTCTTATTTAATTGCAAGCTAATATTGGTATGTACAAAATATCACTGGTAGATTTTTAATTGGTTTACCTTAATTGGTTCGCGTCATTTAATGATACAATAATGAAGGGACAATGAAGGGATCTGGCAAACATGGGTTGCCACCACAACATCATTTGGATTAAATGACAACATATCGATCCTCAGTGGAATTAAAATATACACCCAATTTAGGATCACGGAGATTACTAGGCTATTGACCCGGAGGTCATTTTAAGCCTAGCCGTTTCATCCCTATGTAATACCATAGAAATGCTAGTCAGTACCCAAGATTACATTTAGTGATGACTGCCCAAGTCCAGGAGGGTTGTGGGCTCTATTCCTGTTAAGAATTTACAGTGCCCCATCCACTCATCCAGATTCCTCTTGAACAGTATCATAGAGGTGCTCTATTTCACATGAATTAGTAGCCTGTTTCAAAGACACGGCAGTCAATGGGAGATAACTCTGTCCCTCCAGCATGTCCTATTTAAGTCACAGACCATATTTAGGTAGGTGCCTGGAATGGGTATCCCTAGTCCTGTTTGATTTATGGATATGCAGCAAATTCATTAGATTTGGATCTTGGATTGCTCTGTAGGCCAGGCATATGTCTCCCCTAAGAAGTCTGTATGATACGGAGTATAGTGACAGGGACTTTAGTCAGTCTGGTAAGGCACATGCTGGAGTCCCTTGATCTACTTTGTTAGAAACCTCTGAGGTCTCTCTAATTTCTGCATATGCTTAGTACAGCACATGCCAAATGGGGCGTTATACTCAATTATGGGCTTAATAAGTGCCAAGTAAAGGGAGATTATAACTTCTTTTCCTCTCAAGACAATGTCTTTACTAATCAAGTGTGCTATGTAGAAAGCTTTCCTTACTACAGTAGACACATGGTGGTTGAAGTTAAGGTCACAGTAAACTTGTGATCCCAGGTCCCTTATCACTTCATGGGTACTTAGGGTATTGTTATTGATTTGATAGCGTGAGGGGACATTGTTTGTGCCAAAGGGAACGATGATGCCTTTCTTTGCATTCAGTTTGAGACTGTGACTAATACACTAGTCACTGGGATGCGTGAGACCCTTCTGGAGTATACTGGCATCATTTGAGGATTCAATGATTGCACCTAGTTTGCAGTCATCTGCAAACTTGGTCAACCACAACTCTTTAGATTGACCTGAACTTCTGAGAAGTATATACCAAACAGTAGGGGCCCCATCACCGACCCCTGTGGCACCCCACTGGTAACAGGTCTGCCGGTTGATGTGGAGTCACCCACTTTGATAGTGTGTGTCTGTCCAGTTTTTGAGCCAGTTGGCAACCCATCTTACAATGAAGGAGTTTGCATTCAGTTTGCTAAGTTTATTGGTAATGCCTGAATGTGGGATTGTGTCAAAAGTTTTTTCCAGGTCGAGGTATGCTGTGTGCACAGATTTGCCCTCATCAATGGCCTTGGCACATTTTCAAAAAAATCCACCAGATTTAATAGGCAGGATCTGCCCTTCACTAAGCCAAATTGGGTAAGATCCAGGGTTTGGAGGTCACCTATGTCTTTATTTATAAGGTCCATAATGATACGTTCCATAGCCTTACAGATGAGGCTGGTCAGGCTTATGGGTCTGTAATTCCCTGGGTCTGTTGCTAGGCCACCTTTGTGAAGGGGATTGACTGTTGCTGTTCTGCAGGAACAAAGCCTGTGGTTAAGCTGTGATTGAAAAGGATACTTAGTGGTGATGCTAGTTCATGTTTTAGCCTGTTTAAAAGACAACCTGGGATGTCATCTGGTCTCATAGAGGCTGTGTTTTTTGCCTTGGAAAAGGCTTTGAGGACCTGCTCTTCAGATATGTAGGGTTGGGATTAGGGAGTTTGGGGGAAGGTTTGTTGTAAGTTAGGAGGGGATAAAGGAGTGAAATTTTCACCAAATCTGTCTGCTAGCAGGTTTGCTGTCTCTGTGGGGTCAGTGTGTGTGATACCGTTGGCCACCAGTTCTGCACATGCATGTGTCCTACCCCTTAGGTTATGTATGTAGCTATAAAAGCCCTTATGGTTATCCTTGGTTGTACTTGCTAAGTTTCTCTCAAAGGAGCTCTTGGAGGATTTGTCAAGTTGTCTTATTTACCTGTTGAGACTGAGGGGCATGCTTTTCTACTGTTGGGGGCTTGCCTTTGTTTTCTTGGACCACAACTATTTGCATTTATTGTAAAGTTTGTTTATGCTGGATGTCCACCATGGCAGTTTGTTTTTACTTGGGGCTCTGGCTTTCATTCTTTCTGATACAGCCAAGCTTATACACTTATGCAAGTGATTCTACAGGGCTTTAGTGTAAGCTTAGGCATAGTTACCACTTCCAGCTTGGGCTGGGGCTTGGAATGCATTTATACCTTCACCTAGGAGGGTATTTTTTGCCTTGGTAAAGTTTTTTAGTCTGATTTCGCCCTTTATTATTTCTGGTATTAGTGCCTACTTGAAGGTGACTGATTTGTGGTCGGTTTTAACTAATGAGGGTATGATAGTTGCAGCAGTGCATCTGTTTGACATGTTGGTGAGGACCAGATCCAGAATGTTTCTTCCCCTTGTCGGTGTATGGACAGTTTGTTCCAGGGGATTTGATTTAACAAAGTCAAGGAACTTTTGCAGTAGCGAGTTAGGGCTAGTGTAGGTTTCCCAGTTGATGGTGGGATAATTGAAATCCCTGTAACCAGTGTGTTTGGCAAAATTTGGATTGTCTCCAGTTTGGTCATGTAGGCTTCATTGGTGTTATGACCCATGGAGGGGTCAGCTATGATATTACTAATTTAACATTGTTTTTAACATTGTTTTTAAGGTTTTCATGTTTTTCAAAAATTTTTAAGGAATGCACAGAACACATGCAGTAGTTATATCAGGACCTGAGCTACGACAGTGGTTTTAATGCTTCTACTCTGGCACTGGTCCTTTTTTGGTTTCAGAGGTTTAGCTGGACAGTTGTTAGGGGATTTGCATTCAATTGCATATAAATTATTTTCATTTATTCATAGGCTGATACTGATATATATGCAATTTTATTGGTTTACCAGTTTCAGTTTTTCATAGGTTTTACTTAAATGGTTTGTACTTTTATTGGCACAAACAAATAGGGGTGTGTATTTAAATGCATATAAATGTGTAAAAAATCATTTATTTTTAATTATGGTTTTAAATGGTTTTGAAGAAGTCTACAAAATGAGAATAGATAAAAGTGCTTAACCTATTAAAGTTCCCGCTTATACTTTTTGCAGCCTGGACATTTGTTTTTTATTTGGAATTGCTATCTATGGTACAGTGTGAGCTCCGCTGGCTCATGTTTTGTGGTTTTTGTGTGTCATGGAAAGTGCTGATCTGCACTTAGTGGTAGTGAACTGCAATACATAGGCTAATTAGCCTATAATAAGGTCTTTCCTCATTGCAGCTAATATATCTATGAATCACAAAATGCTACATCATGGTAGCAGGGCCTTTTTAAAAACGGCCATATATCCTGAATTGGGAAGATTAATGAATCCCTGGGTATGTTTTTTTTTTTTTTCCTTTCTAGTTGTTGACTTCAGTCTATCATTTTATATTTAGTGCATTGCGTTTTGAGTAAGTTCATTTTATGAGCACAGCATCTTTTTTCTTTTAATTTGTAAGCCTGTTGAATCTGTTTATTTCTTGATGTTAGCACTCGTACAACTGGCTGAATTACAGTCATATTGTACTTACATTTTGCAATCAAGCCATCAAACCATCTGCGTTAGACATTTGAGGTTTTGTAATTTAATGTTTGAATGAGCATTTGCCATGGAAGGGCATTAAACTACTGTATATGTTCAAATGTATTTAATCCTGCTGTGCAGCATACAAGGATGGAAGCTTGAGTGCACCCTAAATGACCTGAGTTTGAGTAGCATACCAGACAATAGGGGAGTCGGCAGGGGTAAAATGAGGTGCCATTGTTGGCTTACCCATCCTACCACTGAAGTTTGAAATGCCATTAAGCTTCCATTTATAAACTGCCTCAGCAAGCAGAAGCTCCTCCTTTGTATGCAGCACCTTTTAAACATATTTTTTATTTGATTTTTAACACTTATAAGATATTTATAAAAAAGGGAAATCAAACTTATGTAGCTCTTTGTAATCAAATCTATTTTTCTGTGTACCAGTGGGTGATGTCAGTTAACAAAATAACCAGTTTACTTTCTTTACATCCATAAAACTGCAGTTTTCTGTATTTTATACACCAAACACTTTCTTACATAATTACCGACCAAGAAAACCGTAATAGACTCCTCCAAACTCCACTAAACAAGGCAAAAACACGAAAGCGAGGACCAATGCAGGCTGAAAATGTACTCCAAATTTATTAACACACAGATACACGAAAATGTAGAACACAGAATGAACGCCTTCGCACTCACACTCACAAAACGCATCAAAGAACCAAACTTTTTTTTTTTGCTCTTTAGCTTAAAGTTGATGAAGGTGGGGCACCAGATTGGAGCACAGCATCGGGCACCAGAATAGTTAGCTATGGCTCTCTAAAAGATCACACAGACAAACCAGTTGCTAAAAATTTAAAAACGTCAAGAAAGACCCAGACAAGCTATAGCTTGCACTTATAATATCTTAAATCTCCTGTAGTGGAAGCCCAAGGGATATATGCAAATGCTGAGTCAGTTAAAGAGTTTTTGTTAAAATATACAAAATATATTCAGCTGTATATTAATATACTATGCCAGTTACTGATGTTTGTGTTGATTAATGATGTGTTTCTCTTTCAAAGTAAGGTATATAAGCAGAAAAAAGGTGTGGCAATGGGTACACCAGTTGTAAACACTCATGCAAATATTTTTATGTTTGTTTGGGAGAGAAAGTTTATTTTTACTGATGTAAACCCATTTAAAGGAAATGTCCTTTGTTATCGATGGTTCATGGATGATTTGATTTTAGTGTGGAATGGCAATATAGAGCAGTTTGATGATTCTTTAAAATATATTTTGAACACATCTAGCTTTTGAAGTTTAAGAAAAATATATCAGATAGATACACTGACTTTCTTGATGTTACAGTATACAAGAAGGTTAACAGTACACTGGGCACTACATTGTATCAGAAACCTGTAAGATGTAATTCTTATTTACACAGAAATAGCATACACTCACAGTTTATTTTTAACAATATTGTTAAGACGCTGATGATGAGGGTAGCTCGACTGAATACATCTGATGATATGATAGCAGACCAACTAAGAAAGGTAGGTAATGACTTTATTAAAAAGAGTATGATACCCATATAGTTGAAAATACTGTTAATGAAGTTATGAAACATAGTTCTACTGTTGCTAGATTTACTTTTTTTGATCAGCCTAGTAATGATAGGAACCAAACTGGTACTAGACAGAAGAATACAATAAGATGTATGTTAACATATAACAAAAATACAAATATGGTTAGCTGCATTATAAACAAATATTAACATTTTTTCAAGATGTAGCAGAGCTGCGAATGACCATTTCTAATAGACCACAATTTTGGTATAAGAGAAATGCTAATTTAAAACAGCTTCTTTGTTGTAAGGAGCAACCATGTAACTCCAGTAATTTAAATACAAATAAGAAAGGTACCACAATGTGTAGGAACTGTGTTTTCTTTAAACATATTTATACTGATAAGGTATTTGTTCATCCAGTGAGTGGTCAGACTTTTGAGCTAAAAGCAACAGGGAGCTGCACTGCTAAGAACTTGGTCTATCTGGCTTTGTATATATGCTGTGATGCCTACTACATAGGCAAAACTAACCAAAGGCTAAAATAATGTATTAGTAATCATATATGAGAAATAAAAAGACAGGTATTAACTAATGCCCTTTATAAACATAAAGTTGTTAGTGGTATTGAACATATCTTCAAATTCTGTATTTTACAAGTAGTCCATGAAAACTTGTGTGGCTTTAATATTGTACATAATATGGAGCTAGATGAGTTTTACTGGATGTTTCGTCTGTGAACCCATATGTATCCAGCCCTGAATGGACAAATCTCTTTAAAACTGCTTCTTAATGACAAGCATATGAAAGTATGAAGTGCTTATACAGAAAAATGTCAATAATTTTGATATATCTTTTTATTCGTATTTTTACATCTACATTTTATGGCTGTTTATTATGTAAACTGTGTTTTAAACAATTTTAAACTATAACATAATTGTGTTGATCTTGAAATGCATCATGTGACTGCAATAGATCATGTGACTATGTTAGGATTTATATAAGGAAGTGCTTGTTAGTGCTGATTTTAGATATGCCTGAGGAAGCCACTTTGTGATGAATGTTTTAAAACTTAGTTTTAGAACTTGTGACTTTTCGAATAAACAGAATGTTGGTACTGTAAGTGCTGGGAGTGTTTACTTAGTGCTTTTTGTTTCTATATGATATATGCAAAAGATACAGGACATACAGGTTTTACAGCTATACAACTTCTGAATGTCTATGACCTTTTAAGTCTTTACGGGTGCATTCAAGCCAGTAAAGCCAAACTACAGTAACTGTAGACAGGCCATGTTTTGCCCTTTTTCTGAGCTGATGAGTTCATTGTTTGGCCGTGCTTAAGAAACACAGAGTTGGATACCACTGATGAGTATTATCCATTACTGCTAGGCCTCTGTTCTATATTTATTTTATTTATTCATTTTATTTTACCTTTGTTTGCCGGGAAAATGTCCGCCTGGGGAGGGTTGCCCATTTTCAGCAGGGGCCCGGGGAGAAAAGTTCCATTCAGTAATACCATAACATAATAAATATACAGTAGTATATACAGTAATAAAAATACAGTGATAAAATAGACAGTAAGTATACGTAGCTTAAAATATAACACAATAATAATGCATAGAGTACTACAGACAATATGAGATTACAACAATTGCATCTTTTCGGCAAAATATTGTAGTTAGATGGATGTATACAAATAAATAAGACCATACATTTAGCAAAAAATAGTGCTGAGACTCTTGACTGGTTTATACTTTTGATAAATATAGTGAAGTCTCTGTGTTCAGTGGTGAATGTATATGATGGTGACATCAGGAGGCCCACAGTGATGCACATCAAACCTAAGAGTATGCAGCACTAATAGTCCTAATATGCATACTGTCTGCTTTTAGGGCCTAGAAGTACTGAAAGAGATACCTTAGATGAGAGAGAGGAGGTGTGTGTAAGAGGGTTGGTAGTTTTTACCCAGGACTAGTACAGGAGCAAGTCCATAATTTGGATAAATGTAACTTAAGAAGGCTCTTAAATTCATGTGTGTTTTATACTGACTGGATGTCTAGAGGGAGTGTATTCCATGTTTTTGCGACAGTAGTAGCACAGAGGGAGTCCCCAGAGTTGTATTTCCTTTTAGTAATGTCAACTAGTGATTTGTTGGCACTTCTTAGTGGACGGTTGCTAGTATAGTGGTGTAGTAGTCCCTGTAGGGCTGGGGTTTTCTTGGGGTGATAGAAGATTTGGTGGGCCATAGTAAGTTGGTTGAAAGTTAGTAGGTTTGGTTATTCTAGCCAAGATAATTTTTAAGGGATTGGCAATGATGGGATCTGTACGGTGAGTGAGTGGTGAATTTTGCTGTTTTGTTATAGCAGATAGTAGTTTATTTATGTCATCTTTGTTTAAATTGGTTAGTACTGGGGAGGCATACAGTACTGTGGAGAGGATGTGAGTTTTTTCAATGGTGAGTTTGCTTTCAGAAGTTAGGTAATTTTTGCATCTACAGAAGGTGCCTACCTTTTTGTGAACCTTTGTGATGGTTTGTGTTACAGTTTGTTGAATTTCATATTGTGATCTATGCTTACTCCTAGTAGTTTAGTTTGGGCAATGGGTGTGATGGGGGTATTGTCAGAGGATGTTATTTTAAATAATGGAATTGGGTCAGTAGCCTTAGAGGGATGGAATAACATTAGCTGAGTTTTTTCAGGTTAAGTATTAGTTGTGAATCAAAAAGTCATTTTTCTATTGTTGAAAAGGATTCTTGGTTGATTTGTTGTAATTTTTGGAGTGATGGGGAAGAGCATATTAGTGTAGAATCATCAGGATATTGGACCACGTTGGCATGGAGGGTAGCCTTGTGTAGGTTGTTGGTGAATATGGTGAACAGAAGGGGTCCAAGGATGGATCCCTGTGGAACAACCTAAGTTTAGAGCCAGAGGGGGGATAGGGTGTTTTCCCATTTTAAGACTTGTTGACGGTTTGAGAGATAATCTTTGAACCATGATAAAGTTGTGAATTTTGAGTTCAGAGAGTACAGTTAATAGTTTGGAATGGGAAACCATGTCAAAGGCTTTGGAGAAGTCTAAGAATATGGAAGAAACAAGATTGCCTTTATTTCATTGTTGATTTACAGTATTGGAGAAACTGATAAGGGCAGTAGTGGTACTAAAGTTTGGGCAGAACCCATGTTGTGTTTCAGCTAGGAGATTATTAGTTAGCAAGTAATTTAGTATTTGGGAGTGAACACATTTCTCAAGGATTTTGGAAAGGTGGGATAGTATGGCAGTTGGACAGTCGTTAGTTAAGTCAGTAGAATTGCCACCTTTGTGAATTGGTATTATATGAGATATTTTTCCAGAGGGGTGGTATATGTTGCTCAGCTATTGATCTGTTTATTAGTATGGATACTGGATAACAGATTGCTTTGGCAACAGTCTTGAGGAATTGTTTATTGTTTTTTGTTTGATATTCTTGGAGCTTTTCTCCCCGGGCCTCTACTGAAAATGGACATGTATCCAGCTAGACTAGCCCGGTCAACAAATGTAAAATAAATAAAATTCACCTGGGAGTCTATCAGCTGCCAGGGTATTGGGATTTAATTTTGTCAGATATTTATATATTACATTAGTTGGGACTGGTTGTAGGAAGTAACCATTTTGGTCAAAGGTTGGTGTTTGGGGGTTTGTTTCAGTTGTTGGAGAGCTGTTATTAATCAGATTTTGAATGGAGTTGCTAAAATATTCATTAAATTGTGTTGCAGTGTTGCTAGTGGAGGTGTCAATATTAGGAGCAGAGGGTGGTTGTCTACCCAGGCTGTAGTATTTTATTTATGGCTGCCCAAAATGTTTGAGGGTTTGTTTTGTGTTTGGCTTGCGTGTCAGAGTAGTGTTTCATTTGCCAATTCTTATTTGTTTTTTATACTTGTTTCTTAGCTTCAAGAAGTTTTGCCCATTTTGGCAGGTTTTGTTTTGCCACCATGCTTTCCATGCCTTGTCTCTCTGTTTTAGGAGTTGCCGGGTAGCTTTGGCAAGCCAGGGGGTGTAGCTGGACTTTATTTTTATTGTTCTAGTAGTGGCAAGCTGATTGAATATGTGTAGGAAAGTAGAGTAGTAGTAATCCACTGCTTTGTCTGGGGGGATTAATAGGGGTTACCAGTTACAGTGATTTAAAGCAGTTATGAGGTCCTGGGATTTGAAGTTTTTGTATAGCATATTTGTTGTAGAGAGGACATTTTTGTGGGTTTAATGTGGTACCTTAGGGTGTAAGTAGGTTGGTGGTTGAAAAACTGTCAGGTAGTATCCCAGAGTTCTAGGGCCGAGTAGGCCAATTGGTGAGAATCCAGTCTAGAATGGATTTTCTTGGAGGATGTATCAGTTCTGGTATGAGTTTGGATTAGTTGAGTAAAGCCATGTAGGTTTATGTGAGTGGTGGGGAGGAAAACGATGCATGTGCACCAGTCAGTATGTCATTGTTGTTGCCAGGGGAATATATGCCCCAATTATGTTTAGTTGCTTTTGAGCTTTGAGTTTTACTTTGGTGAATAGGGTCTCTGCTTTATTAAATTTAGGGGGATTTATGTTTATAATGTCTATTGTAAGGCTGCTTTTGTATAACATGTATCTAAACAAGAACAAATAACAGAATCAACTTCATAGGATACCATTTTATCTTAAGGTGTGTGTGTGTGTGTGTGTGTGTGTGTGTGTGTGTGTGTGTGTGTGTGTGTGTGTGTGTGTGTGTGTGTGTGTGTGTGTGTGTGTGTGCGTGCGTGTGTGTGTCTTTATGTGTATATACTTGCATGTGTTCACTTAAAGTGTTATTTTGATTACACACTGTAGGCACATGGTATAAAATAAAAAAAAAATAAAGAGTGTTATGAAGAGATGTCAACAAAGCTGTGCAATGCAGATAATCTGTCAGCTTTTGAATTTCTTGTTGTCAGTGCAGAGCGCTACTTAATTTCCAAACTAGTCCTTCCACCCAGGTATTCTGTAATATGTACCACCTTTTACACATTGGTGTTAAATGATGCATTGTTGTTGATGCATTCTCTTTCATCATTTTTGTAATGTAAATTTTAAAGATATTGACAAGAAGCTATCATGGTGGTGCATGGTAAAGTTTCCAGATGCATTGCTGACAACTACAGTTCAGAGCCAGACTTGAGCACCAGGGTTGTTTGCACTCTTTCCTTTTTTATGAGAATGAGTTGCTCTGTATTTGATATATACCTTATTTGTGGAGATCATGAGCTGTGACATAAATGGCCCATTATGTTCTATGTAGTGGTTGGTGGAGGGCACACTTACCATGTGTTCTAATGCTACTACATACTTGGCTCCCAGGACTAAGAAACAGATGAATGAGAAGAGTTTATAACCCACTTTTATAGCATAGAGTGATGAAGCCCTGGCTATGACTCAGGTAACCTGGGTCTGAGTATCAGCTTGGGCAGCAGATGAGCAGGGCAAAGGCTGGGTGAAGTGAGAAACTTATGCTGGTTCACCACTCCTGGAGCAAGGGAGGTTGTAGTTTTGTGTGAAATTATCACTTGCACAACCAATGGCCAAAGACTGTGGGGCTTGGGCTTGGCAATCCCACATTAGTGATGGTGGTCCTCATAGGCATGTGTGTGATGGAGGCACAAATAAGTAGGGGAAGGGCATGGGATGCCCCAGCTGCAATTCAGTTACTCTCATCAGCCACCAAGGCTGGGTTAAGGGCATAAAAAAACACCTCATTGCCAGGATGATAATGAGGGTACCGACCACCTCTATGGCTTCCTGAGGGACAGTTTGTCCTGTTGGATTTGGCCCTCCCCAGGAGATACTGAGGATGGGGTATGAATGGGCTAGACTGATAGGAAGAAGAAGCTTGATGGTTGGCAGGCATGGACAAAAAAGTAATTTGGAAAATTAAAAGAGGCTTTTTTATGGCTGTTCACACTGATAGCTGTGTCAGTCCACCATTACTGTGGATAACTATATTGGGCCAAATTTGCTTAATGATACGTACAGCTTATCCTTGCTCAGGAACACAAAGGTCATGTTTCTTGAAAAAATAAAGTTCATTCCCATGGTTAACTACACAAAGGATTTTAGCAGTACGCCAGTATAGGAAACCGTCAATATCTGGAAGGGAACTATTTGGGAGGTGGATAGATATGGTATATGCCTGACTGAGTCATCTAAGATGGTCTTCAATAACTAAAACCTAATCACATCTTCCATTACTGAGCCATGTATTTGTTATTTATTTATTTAACATTTGTTTACCAGGAAAGTCCGACTGGGACAGAGCTATTTACAGCAGAGGCCAGGGGAGAAATGCTCCAGATGCATGTGTTTGGAATGTGGTTGGAAGCATCTGCTGGAAACCCACACAAATGCAGGGAGGATGTGCAGACTCCTCACAGAAGGGACTACATCCAAGAATTGAACCAGAGAACCTCTTGCTGTGAGGTGACAATACTATCCACTGCACCACTGTGCCACCCATATAGTCTCCCACTAGCCATTATTTTTAAGTTAAAAAGATACCCATTTACTACCATTCTCAGCAGCTTAACAACATCCCTGCAACCCTTCTCAAATCATAATATTTTGCCTCTTTTCTTTCAGACCTGTCTATCTAAATATGGAAAACCCCTGGATAGACAAGTCCCAGTTATAGTAAGCCTTGTTGCAGGTTTTCTTGATGCTAATTTAAATATCTCACCCTACAATTTTGATTTCTTCCATGCTATTCTAATATAGAAGTAATAATAATAATAACAGCAACAGTGTTAGTTGAGCAATGGGTATCATACTCACCTTTGCTGCAGAAGGTTGTGGCTTGTGTTCCTACACCAGGTAGATTGATTGTTGACATGCAGTAGAGCATAAGAGGGGGTGTTACGCTCCTGAGTGTGCCATCCTTTGTGTGGGACATTAAACCTAGGCACCATCTGCTTAAGTTGGTGGTAGCTCAGGTGGATGTAAAAGATCCCATGGCACCTATTGAAAGGAGTAGCGGAAGTTCTCTGGTGCCCTGGACAAATTTCCCTAGTAGTATAAATACCATCTTCAGTCTACCCTGAAAAGAGGCTAATAGCCTTGTGGGACTAACCTGACCAACAAAGAATCAATTAAATAAATAAATAAAATAAATGATAATAATGCTAATAGTACAAGCATGATGTTCCACAAGCAGCCTGCATTGGTATGAATTAATCATGGTAACCCTCAAGAACTTCTCCACCCGTTTAGCTTTTTCTTAGTATAGGGAGTGTCCCCATTGGTATTTTTTTTTTTTAATGTGTTTCTTAAATGGGCAATCCCACTTCACACAAGTATCTCTTTTTAGAGTTATGACAGCACCACTGTTCTTGTTAAATGACTTACATAGAATAAGCCAGCTTAGTGGCACAGAGGAATAGAGCCTTCAATGTGACTCATATGAACCAAGTTCTATTCCTTTCCTGGGCAGTGAAGGAGCTGGCCAAAGAGGATAAAAGTGAATGAGAAGGTTTGTAACATGTGCCTGTCAACAGCATTTGTGCTTCAGCCAAGTAATATGCTCATGCACAGAAAAATGCACAGCACTGGACCACATACACCCATGTTGTCACTGGGATGTTAATTGAAAAGTCTCCACAAATGATTCAGTACTCATGTGATTGGGACCACTGTATATTTACTCACCTGTGGATAAGTGGGATCCACTGTTAAATACAGATTGCTCTAGTGTGTGTGTGTGTGTGTGGGGGGGGGGGGGTGATGGGGCGGTGAAGCCAGACCATTAAGCCACTGGGATGAGGGTGATCTTGTTAAAGATATAAATTAATGGAAACTGCTGTAGGTGATATAGAGAACAAATTCCCTTCGTGGCTGTCTGATGATAGTCCTTCCAGTTGTTTTTCTCATCAGGAAGTTCAAGACTTTTGGAGGAAGAATTGACTGTTGTCAGGACATGGAAGGAAAGATAAAAAACATCCTTTTGAAACCTCCTCATTTTGCAATTGACAAGTAAAATACTGCAAAAAAGGAGTTCAGTTTCTGCTTATGGCTTTAAATTTGCTATACTTGTCAGTATATCCTTACAGCCTTCTCTTTGGACTTCCAGCTACATCACCCTCCCATCACAGCTTTATCAACATGGTCCTTTTGGTGCATGCAGGACCTAATCTTCTCACTGATGACCTAGGACACCTTACTACTTAACTGAGGTATAATGTTGGCAAGGAAATGCTTTGTTTCACTGGGTCAGATTCAGCTAACTTTGTTGCATCTCTCTTTGCATGATGAGTGCCCACGTGTAGGATGTGTGTGATTGAGAAAACCCATCTACACTACGTGACTAGGTCAAATAATGTGGTCAGCCATGTTATGACTGTATAATAAGGTGCTATGTATGAGAATGAGACAAATCAAGGTGGTGGAAAATTTCAAAAATATTTAATGCCGTGCAACGGACCTGCTCCCACTTTATATTTCAACTTGACCGTATGCTTGTGCCTAGATGAAGTAGATTACAGAATTATATTAGAGGTTGCCACAGCTTTAGTAACTGTGTATCTGCAGGTTCTTTTATAGGAAGTGTCAGAACCTGTGGGAGGTGGTTAATGTAGAGAAGGGCCTGGGTTAGTGGATGTGTATGATGTACTGGGTGCTGTGGTGATGCTTGTGTATGTCTGCAGAAACACAACATCAGCACTTTGTGCAGCACTCCTGCTTGACCTACTGGTGAGGTCCACAGCATACATGGTAGAGGGTTCAGCTTCCTGTGCACACCATGAGAAGTGGCTCTGCTAGAAGTTGCATCAGCTATGCCATGACCTTGGCTGGATGATGGTGTGCTATATGACCTTGATCAGTGTCTGCTAGGGTGATTGTCATGATCATGGCGACTTCTCCTGGAAGTAGTTACCTCCACAATAGATACTGTGGAAGTGCTAGCACTGTGGTATCAGGATTCATGTATGTATTACAGAAACCTGGTTTGAAAGTGCAGAAAATAATCCCTTTATACCAGGATTTTGCAGGTACCATGCCTTTATAACCTATGGGAACTGCAGTGGAATATCCATATTTGTTAAAGACCACATTACCTCAAGGCAGATTTCTAGAGATGCAAAAAACAAATTTACTGATATACAAACCATACTAAATAAAACCAACCATCAGATCATTGCATATTACAAGACGCCCCTTAATACCCCCTGGAAATTATGCTTGATTCCTAAATATACTGGATGAGCTTCAAATACACAGGTACTCCATCATCATAATGGGAGACTTTAACTACCCGTCAGTAAGCCGGGATACCTATACCTCAAATGTAGGTTATGCTTCAAAATTCCTTGATTTCATAAACAAGAACTTCCTGAACCAAATAGTCAAACAACCCACCAGAGGACAAAATATTCGTGACCTGGTCATTACAAATATTGCATCTATATGCACTATCCTACTGGCATACTCCCCCCCCCCCCCCCAGTTATGTCTGACTACAAATGGGTAACTTTCTCCTCCAAATTCCCCAAACCATCAGATCTAAATAGCACAATATTGAAAGACTTCAGAGGCACTAACCTCCTGCAATTCAAGTATAACTGTAACCACCAAAAGGCTGACATGGCTAGTAGTTATGCGTATGAATTCTATACTCACCTAGACAAATGCAGTAACCTGACAATTCCTACAAGAGCCAAACAAAACAGGAAATTCAAAAGGAAACCATCCTGGTGGTACACATGCATAAACAATACAATAAAAGAGAAATGCTTCTCATAATGTGCTACAGCAAAACTAAAGACTCACAAATTAAGGTCAACATCAAAAAATTATTGAAAGTATTGAAAATACGATAAGGAAAACAAAGGCATCCCATGAACTTAGTCTAATGTCAGAAGCTAAGAATAATTACAAATCCTTCATTACTTATGTCAGAAAATTAAGAAATGACAACCAATATTGCTCCGAACATATTAAAAATGGCACCACCTACATGGATCCAGTAGATCTCACAAACATATTAGCTAACAAATTCTGTGCAGATTTCACCCCCAAGGCAACTATACAAAACCCATATTTTCCGAAAAGCTCAAACCCCATATTGTTACAAAAGAGCATCTGTTCAACTACTTTCAAAAAAAAAAAAAAAACATCCTCCATGTGACCTAATAACATACCTGTCTACCTACTGAACAGCACTAATCATTCAATGGTGAATCCCATCCTACAGGTAATCAACCTGAGCTTAGCTACTGGCTTTGTCCCTGAGGTACAACACACAACAGTTGTGATACCAGTTCACTAGGGTGGCCCCACCTTTGACTCCAGAAACTACATACCCATTAGCCTGATAAGCCTCATCTGCAAGGCCATGGAGCATGTCATAACTGACCTGATAAGGTACAATAATAAAAATTTGTTCTTAAGGGCAGATCCTGTTGAATGATTCTGGTAAACCTCTTTGAGACAGTAGCACAAGCCGTGGATAGCAGTCATGCTGTCCATACAGCATATCTTGACCTTGTCAAAGCACTTGATATTTTAATGCAGGCCAACATAATCAACAAGCTAAATGCGCTCCAAAAATTATCCCTGTGTAATTAGGCAGATAGCAAATTGGCTGAAAGACAGAACCCAAAAAGTGTGGGTGGAAGGTGAGTCCTCATAGAGAAGGAAGGTAAGTAATGGAGTTTCTCAGGGATCCATAGTAAGCCATCTTCTATTCAGCATATACTTCTGTGATCTCCAAATGAAGAAAAGCAGGATTTCTAGTTAACTAAGTTTGCAGATCATTGTAAACTGGGTGTCATCCTGAAATCTTCTTTTGGCAAGCAGAACCTATAACTTGAAGGTACATATGTTAATAGCTGGTGCACAGACAATGGGCTACAACTAAATGCTAAAATGCACATGGTAAAGAATCCCTCAACCCAGCTTATAATACAGAATGGCCCACTCCAAAATGAAAATGTCATAAGAAATTATGGAACATAGGTAGATAATTCCCTGTCATTTGATCATCATATTGCAACAGCGGTTAGGAAATCCTTCTGTATGGTGCAACTGATTGCAAAGGGTATCTCCTTTAGATCTAACCCCCTATATATTCCACACTGATCAGGCCCATCATAGACCACAGTGCCCTCTTTAGACTGTATCTTACTAGACATATTAAGCAGTTGGAGAGAGCCCATAGGAAACAAAATGATCACAGGCCTAAAAGTAGTGAGTTACCAGGAGAGTCTGGAGGGTCTATCCTTGCATTGATTTAATAGGTTCATAGGTATAGCCTAGGCTAACAACCACTAGAGCCTTTACAAGCCTAGCCATGCAACCCAAATGTGTGCCACAAATTATATGTTTTAGACTGTTATATAGGGGTGATTGCTGGTTATGACATGATTTACTGACTGCCTGACTCTGTCTATCAGAGAAGTAGGTGCCAGACCAGGGATAGATTTTTGATTTCCCATCCAATGGTCCAAGTTACGCTTAATTTTGCAGATGTGCAAAAGCTTCAGCAGAGCAGGCTCCAGGGATGCCTTGTATGCCAGGCATAGATCGCCTTTCAGTAGTCTGTAAGAGGCCAAGTATGGAGACAGGACATTGAGGCAGTCAGCATATCGCATTGTGTTTATGTCCTGTATTTATTTGAAAGGAACCTTTATGGACATTCCAGTAGCTGCATGTGTCTGGTCAGGTACACACCAAAGGGGGCTTTGTACTCAATGTCTCTGATGAGGGCTGAGTATAGTGGTACAATGACTTCATTGGACCTTCATGAGTAGGGTGTTAGGTTGGATGATGAAAGTCTACAGTGGGTTTAAGTATGAGCTATGAGCTTCATGGGACATAAAGGGTGACCAATAGTTTACTAGACTATGGCACGGAATTTTATTTGTGGTGACCTGCAGCTGGAGAAACTTCAATGCATCAAACAACCAGTGTACAGATATGCGTGTTATTGATGTATATTAAAAAATGAACAAGCACAGGAATCTGTCTAGTTCCAACCTCACCACCACAACTGCTGAGGAAAAAAAACAGTTAGACTTTTGTCTTAAAACTTTGTTGATGAGCTAAGTCACAATAATTTCCAAAAATCATGAAACCCAGGAAGTGCTCCAAAGCAACAATCTTTATTCATCACAGACAAGTGATCCTCAGTAACAAAACGTCTGAATTATTTTAACAATGTTAAACATATCAACTTTTATATACTTACAGGGTATGTGGAAAATGTACATATCATTTAATTGTAAACCAGCCTATTCATGGTAAACCATAAAAACAACACTGTAAATGTACATTTTAGAACAGCAAGTACCCAACCCCACACACTACTACTGATTAGATCAAACTAAATCCTAGTTGAGGAAAACACTACCTATATATTTCCAACCCACATTCCAAGATCAGGTATTAAGAAAAGCATAACATATACATAAAAAAGATATACATAAAAAGACTTTTAACTAAAATTGCTTTTTTAGCTAACTAATGTAATAAAGACTTCATCAGGTCTGTGACAAGAACTAAAATGAAGAAAAACACATAGGTTCATAGGTGTGTACTAGGCTAATGGCCCTGGAGCCTTTACAAGCCTAGCCCATAGAAGTGCCCTGGCATTGTGCCGTCCGACGTTAGTTCCCAGTGCCTCTATCAAGTAGAGTCACTGCAGTGATCCCCAGGGTGAACTTTCTATTTCCCATCCACTCATCAATATTTCTCTTGAAGAGGCCCAGTGAGGTGCTCTGCTTGACATGTATGGGAAGTCAATTTCAGAGCATGGACAGTCTTTGGGTTATGAACCTGTCCCTCCAGCATGCTCTGTTGCTTGTGGAAATGAGGTTGAGGTCTCTGGAGCATGTGGTGAGGAGGGATTTGGATTTCTTTAGATGTAGCATTTCTAACAGAGCTGGGTCAGACATGGCTTTGTAAGTCAAGCAGAGATCACCTCTTAGTAGATGATATGATACAGAGAATAGCTGGAGTTTTTTGAGTCTGTCCATGTAGGTACTTTTGTGGCCTTTCCAGCTGTTGATGTGTCTAGTGAGGTACATGCTAAATGGGGCATTATACTTGATGATTGGCCTAATGAGGGAAGAGTAGAGATAGATGATGACCTATTTCTTCCTGGATGCAAAACCCTTGGTAATGAGATGTGCCACATAGAAGGACTTTCTGACCACAGTGGCAATGTGGTGGTCAAAGGAGAGGTTGCTGTCAACCTGTGTCCTCTGATCTCTTATAATTTCTTCAGTGTTCAGTGGGCTCCCATCAATGTGGTAATTAGTGGGAACTGAGTTTTTCCCAAAGGGGATGATGATGCATTTTTTGGCATTAAGTTTAAGATCATGGTTTCGACACCAGTCATTGGTCTCAGTGAGGCCTTTCTGTAGGATGTCTACATCACCTGGGGAGTCAATAATGGCTCCTAACATAGCTATCTAACCATAAGAATAATCAAGCTAGAACACTATAAATATAAAAATACATCTATCTAATAATATCTAGTAAATATCCATCCATGTGTATTAGTGTGCATAAAAAACAAGTTATTAATAGCTCAGAAACAATGTAAGTGCTTTGCAAAAAAAAAAAAAACTGTTTACATCCCCAAAAACATGATTATGCAATTAAATCTAGTACAAAAAACACACAAAAATACAGAAAACAATGCTTGAAGTAAACTAGTAATGTATAAAGGTGTGCACAAATGTGCATGAGCATCCACCAATATGGTAAATGGAGAATTATACCAATACTACATGGTAATAGCGGCATGAAAAAAATGTGTGTTTTTAATTTACCATTTAAAACTCTGGTGTGATGCAGTAAATCTAAGCAAAGCAGAATTAAGTTAAAGTAACTGAACATATATAGATTTATACACATTCTACACATCATTTTTATTATTATTTAGTATATTTTTAGTACATAAAAGTATTCCTCAAAAATTCCTTGTAGGTTTTGCAGGCTTTGAGACTTATCAGAAAAGACAATTACTGTAAGTATCAGTGAGTAAGCAAACTAACAATGGGGGGAAAAAACATGTGAAATGTGCAGCCTGGTTAATTTAAGTGTCTATCTGCCACACTGAGCAAAAACACCAGGCCAAACAGATTTCTCAAAACAGAAAACAAAATATAACAAATAAAACATAAAGTGACTCTATCAGTTTAAGCAATTACGCAGAACAAAAAGAGATTACTTTTCCTGCTTCTTTGTTTCAAATCACAGGCAGGAAGTCACCAGCAGTGCTTATTGTTTTTTGCAGGCTTTGAGTTTTATCAGAAAAGACAAGACCACAGATATATCTGGTGTATTTAAGTATCACTCGAGAAATAAACTATAACATTTGAGCTTATATTAAACTGTAATAACACTATTCCCATTAAAAGGATACCTGCTTATTTAACAGATTTAGAGGATTTTAAAGAATTCTTCAATAAACTGTTTTATTTAACATTTGTTTACTAGGAAAGTCAAACTTGGAATGAAGCCAATTTTCAGCAGAGCCCCAGGGAGAAACACTCCAGACACATGTCTTTGTAACATGGGAGGAAACCGGAGTACCCGGAGAAAACCCACACAAATGCAGGGAGGACATGCAGACTCCGCACAGAAGGCACTCTAGCCAAGAATTAAACTGGAGTACCTCTTGCTGTGAGATGACAATGCTACCGCTGCACCACTGCTCTGTCCAAAAGAAATTCAGACCTTCATTGAACATAATTATGCAGAGAATATATCTGAGATTTATTTATGGGGTGCTCTAAAAGCATATTTATATTATAAAGTTATGAATTGGTATGCTCTAAAGAAAAAGTAACGAGACAAGGATTTGATAGATCTACAATAAAAAATTGATACGTTAAAACTAGATGACCAAATAAGGAAATGGTAACCTGAAAAAATAAATTAATAATTTACAAAGTAAATGTTTAAAAATCCTAAATCATAAAACTATGATAGATTCAGAAAAAGATTAAATTAATTAGCTATTCTACAAATCCAAAATCAATGCATAAATTAGCTTCCAGAACAAAAGTGCTTATTAAATCTAATCACAGTAAAGAATTGTGTTCTTCTGATGGTAAGAAAAGGGTTACCGAAATAGAGGACATCTTAAGTGTATTTAGAACTCATTTGAATAAAAGTAATCAACATAATCCAACAAATGATTCACAAGAAGTAATTAAAGCTTTCATTAGAAATCGTACTTAAAATAAATTAACTGAAGATCAGCTGAAATTAATTGATAGACTGTTAATGTCTGAAATTAAAAATCAAATTAATAAACTAAAGTCTAACAAAGCTCCTGGTAATGATGGCATAATATCGGAATGTTATAAACATATGCCTAAAGAAGCCTTAAACATCTTGCTCAAGGTTTTTTTTTTAAATTAAATATCTAACAAAGGTTGCACCGTCATGGAAATACACACTTGTTTCCCTGATCATAGAAGTTAATAAAGACCCAGCAGATTGTTCTTCTTACAGACCAATTGCACTATTAAATATTGATTATAAAATATTTATGGCTATACATGCTACTAGAATTCAACAATTACTTTCATTTCTGATTAATAATGATCAAACTGGATTTATAATAAACAAGAATACTTATTATAACAGTAAAAGAATATTAACCATAACTGATTATGCAAATAGCACTAAAGATAACTTAACATTAATAAGAACTAGAAATACCTTTTTTTAGAACTAGAGGAGCGTAATTTTTCAAACAATTTCATACAACTTATAAACCCCTTTTCTGAAAACTCCTTTGTTTATATAAAAATTAGCTCATATATTTCAGTCAATTTTGATTTCTAAGGGAACTAGGCAGGGTTGCCTGTTGTCACCGCTGCTCTTTACTTTAATTATGGAACCGTTTGTAAACTACATAAGATCATGCTTAGCTATCAAAAGCATAGAGATAAATAATAATAAGATCATAGGTTCATAGATTAGTACTAAGCTAACTGCCCTTATGGACCATTTTAAGCTTTGCCAATTATTCCATGTGAGAATCAAACTGTTAGAGAAAAATACTTTAAAAAGACCAAAAGCATAAGGTTCAGTTCAGGTATCTTTATTCTTGCTCAAGGAGACAAAAAATGCAGTTACAGAGTTTGTCTGACTAAATCAGGAAGTGTCACAGTTATTATACCTTTCTTTCAAGACATTGCCCACTACGACTGACGTAGCAGATCACCAGTTCATAAGTTTGTTATTTTACAGATATTTCTCATATTTCTAGCTGACGCTTCAAAGTTTAAAAAAGATTTTTCAGTAAACAGGATGGCCTTGATGACCACTGGTCAATTATAACTTTCTTACTATGTGATGTTACAAGTCTAGGTACTATGGCTAATTTAAGCACAATGCAAGTACAGATTTCTGAAGCAGTTTATTGTTCTTTATATCTAACTATCTTGCAGCCTGTGCACTTTTTCATCAACTCGAACAGAGCTTATTGTCTATAATGAGTGGATCTACAGAAATTATTATTATTCTCCTTTCAATTTCCTGACCTAGCAGAAAATCACCTGCTTTCCAGTACATTTCCAAGGCATAAACATGTATTTTGCTGTGCTAGCAAACTAGGTCAGAGTGCATCTTGCAGTGTCAGAAAGCACAATTTCAGAAAAACACATTTTCAGTCTCAAATAAAACTAATGCTGCATATAGAATAAAAATGTGTTAATCTTCCCTTATTAGAATAAGCATTGCACACATATGTTAATACATTTTTTTCTAACACAAACCCTGTACCTTGTGTCTGTAATGCAAAACACTTTAGCAATTATGCCAACCTCCCACCCTCCCAACCTCCCACAATTCTAAAATACAGTTGTTCGATGATGATATCCTTTTGATTTTAAATATCTTGATGCTGTTTTTAATGCAATAGAAATCTTTCATAAAAAATGGTCTTACTTTTAATGAAAACAAAACAAACATTTTACCTATAAAGTCTAGCACTTATGATATTGTATTTATTTATTTATTTTACATTTGTTGACCGGGCTAGTCTAACTGGATACATGTCCATTTTCAGTAGAAGCCCAAGGAGAAAAGCTCAGAGAAAAAAATTATACATAGAGTCCACAAAAACAGTGGAAAAACACAAAAAAAAAAACAATTTACAATATGATTGCAACTGCATAGCAAAAATATTTACATCTCAGTTATAAGGTTACACATAGAAGACAGATTGTTATTTTACAGCTGTATTAAAAAGAAAAAATAACAAAAACATTTACAGTACAAGAGTTTCCTCAGGACAGTCAAACATACACTCAGACAGAAAATGTTTTTGATTCTAAGACAGTGTAGAGCACAGAGAGATATCAGATAAAAAGTGTTTAGTTGAGAAGTATTTAGACAAATTGGAGAAGTAGTATCAATCAGGATTAGAGCAGGGACAGAGCCATTGGTTTTTAATGAAGATTTTCAATTTTTTTCTTGAAAAGGTTGGTGGAAGTTAGGGATGTTATTTCTCTTGGAAGTTTGTTCCAAGTATTGCCAACAACATTAGAGAACAGGCAGTCCCCAGATTTGTTGTTGGATTTTATGGTGGCTACTTGTAGCTTATTTACGGATCTTAGGGTTGGTAGATTTTTATAGGAGTTAAAGAGGTTACAGAGTATGGGAGTATTTGTAGGATGATATATGATCTTGTGGATAAAAATTAGTTGCTGGAAAAGTATTTGGTTGTGAACTTCCAGCCATCCTAAAAGTTTAAAATTTTGGCAATGGTGGGTACGAAAGGGGGCACCAGTGGCAAATTTGGCTATGTTGTTAGTTTATTCAGGTTGCTTTTGGATAAGTTAGTATAGATAGGGGAGGTGTAGAGAAGGGTGGAAATGAGGTGGGTCTGAGCAATGGAAATCTTAGCAGTGGCTGTGAAAAAGGGCTTGATCCTATAAAGGAATCCAAGTTTTCTATTTACTGCTTTAATAGTTGCATTAATGTGTGCGTTAAAGTTGAGATTGTTGTCAATTGTTACACCCAGGAGTTTGGTGGTGGTCTCAGGAGCAATTTCTGTGCCATTATTTGATGTAACTATGAAATTTATAGGGGGGGGGATTTCTGTGTGGGAATAAAAAGTAATAATTTAGTTTTTTTTTTAGTTGAGGAGGAGACATCTTTGATGGAACTAGGTTTCTACTAAGGTAAAGACTGTTTGTGTATTGGATTGGAGTTCTGCTGGAGAAGATGCTGCACATATCAGAGTTGAATCATTGTCATATTGTATGCACGTAGCTTGGGGAGGGGAAGTTTTCAGATCATTAATGAAAATAGTGAAAAGGAGTGGTCCAAGAATTGATCCATGTGAAACTCTAAGGGTGACTGGAAGCTGAGAGGATAGTTTATTGTCCCACAGGACTGCTTGTGATATGGAAGAAAAATTTGCTAAATATATTGTAGAAGACAAAAAACAACTATATAGGGATAACATTAACATACAACATTAAAATATAATAAATGTAAATTATGTTAATAGTTTAACCATTATAAATAATCTTATTAATAAATAGAATGTTTTTCCTATGGAAGAGAGACTTTTATTTTACCAAAAAGTTTATACATAATACAATCTCTATCTGTCCCTACCCCTAAAAAAGTATGAGAGAGTTTAATTCCTTAATTCTGAGATTTCTTTGGTATCCCAATAAATCTAGATTAGCTCTAAATCATCACACAAGCGATTGGACTTTTGGTGGCATTGGTTTACCAGATTTAGAATTAGGAAGTTTTGGTTGTTGTTTTTTATCAACAGATTTAGAATTATATTATTTATCATCATTTATAAAAACAATCTCTCTCTGGTCAAATAATAATTATAATGCCAAATAGAAAGTGATACAAGAAAGCATTTGGTTAAAATCCAACCGTTTGACATATTTACACTAACATATAATAGTAAACAATAATCTGCTTTGGTTGTTAGAAGATTATATCTTAGAAACCAAAACCAATTAACCAATTCTTTTTATATTTCCACGATAATCAGAAATTTTATTTACAAGAACCCAGAATATAAAGTATGTTTTTTCTACTGTTTCCTATAGCATATACTCAAAACAACATTTGTACATTTAATTTATCTACAATTATTGCATTTTAAAGAGAATAAAATGATATCAGCTGATGGATAGAGAAAAACTGCAAACTGTAGAAGATATAATAACAAAATTTAATTTATGTAAGGAAATGTGGTTAGATATTGAAAATTGTAGACATTCAGTGGAACATAAAATTAAGTTAATGCAGCCAACAGTAAAAAATATTGTTCTTAAGTTCACTGATTGTTTAATTAGTTCCATGCATCAGAATATATTAGGGAAAGGACTTTTATCCAGAATCTATAAAGTGGTTAAAAATAGAACAAAATATTAGAACAAAAGCTATTGGGATAATTTCAAACTCACAAACAATTACTATCCAAGTGAAGATGATAAAAATAATGTTATGATCTTCAAAACAATTTACTTCCTTATTAAAATGGATATTATTCTGTTGGAAATTCATGTGTAGAACTTCCATTACTCCACACAGAGTTGAATTAATGTATAATAAAAAAGTAGGATGTTGGAGATATGTTGAATATTAAAGCTGATTGGTAACATATGTTTTTTATTGTAAAGTTATTAAATCATTCTGGGATAATGTTAGCATTTTTACAGGCTTTATTTAGTGACCAATTTACTTTGGCCAAATCACTAATTTTATTTAACATGCCAATACCTGCTTGTGTCAGAAAAATAAACTACTCATTTCTGTGGAGTATTTTAACAATTGCAAGAAAAGTTATCACCAAGAATTGGAAAAAAGATTTGACTCCAATCTTGAAAGAATTTATAAGCATTGCAATCAACATTGGTCATTTAGAACTTCTTACAATCAAGATGAGATCAATGAAAAATGGCACTTCTTACAACACTTGGATGAAATTTAAAGAACTGCTAAATAAACAGTCACTAACATGTTAGTAACAAAGATTATTGCTTGAATATTTAGAATTTTTTATATACAGTAGACACTTTTGCAAATAGTTGTTTTTGGGTTTACTATCACATACTCAAATTTACTCAGTTCGAGTGTTAAGATGTCCGAATCACATGTTCGGAAATCTCAGCACCGAACATAAAAAATATCTAAGGCAGCAAAAATGTCAACTTTACTGAAATTCTGCACTTCTGCTCAACATTAGCAAACACTTTTGCAGGGGTGCAAGCCCCCTTCCACCCTCCACACTCCCCTACACATATATATATAAATATATATATATATATATATATATATATACAAACTCCAAGATCACACTACAGTGAGGGAAATGGTACATTTCCCGATCCCCACTATAGTGCAATCTGCACCACAGTGTCGAACCTTACAACAACAAATGCTAGCTTTTGTAAGGTTCGACATTGTGGCATTCTTAATTTCAGTTTTGCCAATGGCAGTTTCACACAAATGTGCGATCGACAAACTAATTGTAAACCTTGTTTTTACTATGTTTTGATATTTTTTTCAGTAGATTGTTTAATTAACTAATTTCTCTCTTTCTCTCTCTCCATATATATATATATATATATATATATATATATATATAGGTATATATATTAAATGTTATAATTTATCTGATTAACTTTAATAAAACATTTCAGAAAAAAGCAACAGACTAACCAATTGAAAAAAAAAACAAGTGAAATGTGCACACTGAGTAATTTAAGTCTCTGTCTGCCTCAAAGAATAAAAGCACCAGGCCAAACAGATTTCTCAAAACAGAAAGCAGCTCCATCAGTTTAAACAACTACACAGTTACAAAAAAAAAAGATTATTTACCTTGCTTCTTTGTTTCAAATCACCAGTGTTCTACAGACTCCTTAAGAGTGATCCTTGCCTTGCTTTTTGAGCCATTAGGCATCCTGCAGTCCAAGACCTCTTATATCTCCACAAATCAAACAGTCCAGTGAAGACTAGACCACAGATCTGAACTTGTTTCAGCAAATAAACAAATCATGATGGAGATACAGATGCATCATGCAATGACTAATCACTCTCTGAAGCAAATTGCCACTCTGTACCAAACAATGTGACACACTATCTTCTTTTAAAAAGGAGTTAGACAAATGTATGGATATTCACACATCCCCCTGACTGGCATGACTGTTCTGTCTATCCTTGCAAAAGCAAAGTGAGGTCTGAGGGAGGGTATTGGTAAGAAGTAAATGACTACATCACCCAGGTGCCATGTATTTTCTATGTGTCTATGATTCTATGGCTGCTTAATTAACACAGGTTGTTAATTTTACACTGCACTATCTGCATGCTTTCATCTTTCATTGATTATACTGTTTTTACATTCTTGAGTTTGCTCTGTTGCATGATTTCTTAGTCATTTTTATCTACTAATAAAACTTTTTTTTATATTTCCTACAGGCCCTTTAGTTGTATTATTCACATCACCTCCCCATAACTTTCTGCTTTGCAGATTAATAGTGAGGTTTGCCTGATACAACATAGCTGTCTACATGGCCAAAAATGTGCTCAAGTCCAGACACTTCTCCTTTTTTTAATTATTCAAAGTAAGCATCTGAAATATTGCTATCCTTACATGTGTAGCTTTATTTCTGTACAGTGCCTACATTTTTTCCATTTATGACAATCTTTCTCTGTACTGTCTGGACTATCTACTACATTGGGTCTCCCACATAACAGTTCTGTCTTTCTCATATTCACTTAGTTATTACTGTAACACCTTTAGGTAACCTCACTTTATAACGCCAGTCCATTTTTTTTTTTAGTAGTCACATAGGTTATTCTTTGCTGGGCTTTTTACTGCATTCCCAGCTTCAACTCTTTTTAGACAGGCACAAAAATAACTTTGATGATTCATGGCCATCTTGTCTTAGTTCATTCACATAGTTAAGCACATGAGGCACTAACCTGGTTGTTATTCTTGTAACACTAGATGAGGCCTTGTCTACTTTGTTTAGCCTAGCTTTGTTTGGCTTTACTGCACTCCTTTACCTTCCTCATTCCCTCCCACACATCATGTCATTAACATGACATAACTACTTCTCTTTTCTAGCCATCTAATTGCCTCTGGCTTCCTGCAACTCACCATGAATAATCATACCAATATTTGACAAGCACATTCTTTTTACTTACCAGTATCAACTTGTTGTTTTCTAATCTTTAATTTTAATCTTACATCTGCTCTAAATCATGTTCACCCTCATCCTGTTCATACTCTTTACATTCATTTCACAGAATGAAACTATTACATATAATAATCCTGCTTTGTTAGCTATCTAAACACAAAGTTTCACTCCCACTGCCAATCATCATATTTTATATGATCCTTACAGAAACAACACTCTCATCAAAACTAACACTACAGAAAACAATACATTATTCATCCTCTCCAGTCTTACTTCCTGGGTCACAACTATGTTGTTAACAATAGGCCAGGACCTAGAACTGGGGGGAAGCTTAATGTTCATGTACAAGTCTGAACAATAAATACTCACGTTTCAAGTTAGCTCCATCTCTGATTATGAACTAAGCTTGATAGTTGTAAAGTTTACACAACACAGGTGGACTGATATTCATATAGCATCTGCTTACCTACCACCACTTTCCTTGTAAGCTAATATCAAACATCCATTCAGCATAATTAAAAAATCTTTCCCTCAAGTGAAATCCCTTAACATAAACCTCATTCATTCAAAATAATCACAGCTTTAGTGAACAGCTTTGGCATGCAACAGCTAATTTCCGAGCCCATATAACCCAACTTCAAATCACTCTTTTGATGCTCTATTTAATAATAACCACCATCCAAGATAAAATCTCTTCTCTTTCAAATTTCCCTCTGTTTTAGTGACCACTGCCCTATTACCTTTTTAATAAATAACCCTGCAGTAATGCAGAATAGCAACATAGAATCAAAACTACCAAAAACAACAAATCTAATCAAATAAACCTTTAAAATGGCATAATTTACCAACAGAATTAAAAGATGCTGATACACTTAACAAATGCTTGGCTTGTGTCTAAATATGTTATTTCATCTAGAGATACTTATTCCTATGAAGTACCTGTTTTACCACATTTTCAGCTTCATCCCCTCTCTTTGAGGCAGGTGTAACATAATCCTTCATTCTGTCCATCTAACATCATAGCAGAGCACACCACATGGTTATTCCTACCACCCTAATTTAGCCAATAAGCTACTTTCTGTCTAACTGGAATACAGAAGGCAATGTATTTGACAGTTTTATTTGGTTCTGTTTAAATAGATGAAAGCTACATTGGATGAAGTAAAGAACACCAAATCAAAACACCATATGTAAAAATGGTGGAAAATGAAAGATGATTTTCAAAATGATTTCAGATGAGCCAGATATAGATCCTAAATAACTTATTTACTCTTCCTGTTCCTCTTAGCAGTGCTGCGTTTTTCCATTGTGCTGTGTTATAACGACACCATTACTGATGCTGTGATACAGATACATATACATACGCATCCATTTTGGCAAATCTCTCAACTGTCCAGAATTTCGCAGAATGTACACATTTTTGCCTCATATTTTTGGCCTGTCTCTCATAAAATATGTGGTTTCCTAGTAAATCATTTAGGAGTAAAATCATTAAATAATGACAGATATTTGAGTTTCAGACATCATATCTATTAGAAAATGAATGCCAATTCCAAACCTGTTAGTCTATCAACTTTCAAAGATTATATAAGCAGTATTTAAAATCTATCCCTGATTTAGGGCTTTGGTCCCCACATTGTTTTTGTCTTTGACTAGAATTCTGCTCAGATAAAAGCTGACCTTCTGTGTAAAAGTCCCTAGCTATGTGAACAGTAACATATAAATCATTTTTATTCACATCACAAGACTTAATCAGAAATGAAAGCAAGTAAATGTACACATTTTAAGAATGGTTCTGTTATAGTCTGTGTAAACTGATGAGTGCTTTGCTTTGCTGGGTAGATAAGTTCCTTTGCGGGAAAAAAAAATTCTGTTTTCTTCATGTTATTGATATCTCTTCAGGAAAGTTATTTTAAAACTAGAAGTGTTGGGTTTTAGCACACTGTCTCGAGACTGTAACATACTTTCAAACAGAGCACTTATTTTTCTGTCAGTTTAAAAGTAGTGTAAAATAACTGATTTTTTTTTTCTGTCGAGAAATTGTGTTTATGTTTCTTTTGTGGGGCTGGCATACAGTTTTTAAGTGATTTTTACTGGGTTTTTTTTCTGTCAAAAAAGTAACTTTTGTGAACTGGTAGTGTTTACCAATAATTGCTGCTTGTCTTCCCAGGAAAGAGGTTCCATTTTCAGCTTGACCATGGAACAGACTTCAGGTCCCACAAAAAGAAAAAGTTAAGCAAACAGCCTTTACCACCACAGCAAGCTAGCAATGTGCCTCAGCCTCAGATGGGTGACTCTGCTATGGCCAATTCTTGTACCTCAGTGCATTCATCTTTTACCCTGGATCCCTCTGGTGTAGTACCTACAGCCACTGTGGACTGGGAGTTAGCTACGTCCTGTGCAGCTGTTGCCCCCCCCCCCAACTGGCAAAAGAGAGACACTTTTGATTGTTCTGGGAGAGGGAAGAGGTAAGGTTTACCTGTTGCTTCAGAATGCTGTGCCCATCCCTGGGAAAGCAGCTGTTGCCATTAGTAAAATGGTTTGTCCCATTTTTCTTGTCAAAAAAGAAACAGAAAACCAAGCATATATCTATTCTTCTTTAAATTTCTTTGGTTAGGAGTAGTTTACTGAGTCTGGCTCAGGCTTTAATTCAGGCTACTGATGTTTCTTGTAAAGTAGTTTCTGGGAAAAGAAACAAGGATACCCCTTTTCATGAAGAGATTCAAGGTTCTGAATCTGAACAGGAATAATGCAGGAATGGATACATTTTTTTTTCCCTCTGATTTCTGGGAGAACACTGAGGTCTCTCAGTCTCTCAGACATACTGTGAGTTGCTACAGAAGGGTTTTCCAAAACCTTCACCTATTCCTCCTGTTCTGTCTGCTTTAGAGGATGTGTGTGTTACTGCCTGCAATTTTCCTGATAATCAGCCAGCTCCTCTAAAAATGGGCAGATAGGATGTATAAAGTTCATCAGTCTTTTAAATTTTTATACACTGTTCCCAAACCTGAGCCAGCAGTAATAGGTTTAGTTGATCCCACTGCTGCTAAGCACTTAGTTAATTCCAGTGCTACCCTTTCTGATAAGGATAGGAAAATTATTGATAGATATGGGGAAAAAAGTGTATAACCGGGCTCTCCCTCCACCCCCTCATTTTTTTATGTGTTTTTTTATGCCAGGGTGAAGACATTTATTTTTTGTATCCCGTAGCAATTTGCTTCCTTTCAGATCTCAGCCTCCCTCTGTTTGCTGGTACTAAAGTTCTGAAGGACTTTGCACCCAAACTTGTCTTTTAGTCAGCTCACCTCAAGCTGCTTGACACTTTGGGTATGTGGAAGGTACCCTAATGCTTTGGAAACAGGCCAGCTGTTCTATTCTTGGCACAATATAACTCATATAGCTATAAGGCTACTCCCACAGTGATCATCTCAACATCTACATTTATGGTAAGTAGAACCTACACAATTGTACTTTTCTACACAGAGGCTAATACTGATTTCAACTTCTCCTTTTCTTTAATACATGAACTAACATTTCTTTTTAAAACAGGTGGTGACTATGAACAAGGAATTTAGTTGCAGAACTTGTCCTAAAGGTAAGATATTTTAGAAATGTGTATAAAATATCATAGATAGTGATCGCATTGTTATTTATAATTCTTATTTGTAATTCTAATTACCCTACTAGGGATTTATCCAATCTGATGCTATTTATAGCTCAACTGGCTGCATATTTTTGTATACA